>NC_135004.1:3177500-3471518 GCF_051020985.1 Nomia melanderi | reverse complement strand
TCTCGAAAAATTGGTTGATGACTGTTGAATATTTCTTCTTGGACTAGAGTAATATTTCGAATAAATGTTTACCAAATCGCGAAGATTCGAAAAATACTCAAGCATATATAGTAAAATCGAGATTTAGTGCGACTACTTTTGAAACTGTTCCTACGGAACATGAATAACCGTGCATAGAACTGTGTATATTGTCACTGATATATACAATGAAACATTGAGCATTAATAATTTCGTCAAAGATTAATAGATTCCGATCACTCTAAGAAGAGGTGAATGAAACAAATATCAAAAAAACCTACTCGTAAACTGCATTTTCGCTCCGTCATTCACCGCGGCGAATCAGATCGCGGTTTTCATCCGCCGAGCCGGTTATCCGGCGACGCATCAGGATTTCAACGAAATGAAGCATTCGCTCAGAATGTTCACGGTTATCATTCATCGGTGGGAGCCGATGCATTCAATTAAAAAACGGGGTTAAACCATGGTAGCAGAACAACCGCGTTCGCGGGCTAAATTATTCCCGCCTCGCCCAGCTTTTTTCCCCTTCGTTGAGATTTCGCGTGCCGCCTCCACCTCGCCTCGCCTCGCGCTGTTCTAAATTTCACCGATAACTTCAGCTTCTCGCGGGCAACTTCCGCGCGGCGAACTCCCGCGTACGTGCGCCGCACCGATAGTATCGCGGCAAGCGACAGTTACGCAACAGTTGTCGCTGAACTCGCCACTGAGATTCCCCCTTAAACACACTTAACAATACACCTCATTACAGCCGACGTTATATATCGAAGCGGAGACGCGGCCACCCCGGGTGTTATCGCGACTCCCGCCTCCAGCCGCTGGGACCCAGCCACCGGTGTATACGCTCCCTCCATTTTTTTTCTGTCCCTCTCCGTCTCTCTCGCTCCCCTGCTGTTACTCCCTTTTCAGTCGCGCGACGCGGGCGCGCCAGATCTCCGCATCTAAACTGGTTATAAACTGTTGTGAAAGTAACATTATCGTTATTTAGTGGCGCCGCGAGTTCCCTTCGGCCGCCCCCGACCACCGGTTATGACTTTTGTCGTTGCCCTGGTCACGGAACCGGGCCGTCTCCCGCGGTACACCTGTATGCAAGTCTACCACCCGGTCCGCCACCTGTGCGCTGTATCAGTAGAAACGCTTGAAAAGCCGTGATTTACTGCGGCCACGGGAGAGCGCCGTTATTTCCAGACTTCACGCGTGTCGGGGCTTGTAATACGGCGCTGCGGGGACAGCGGTGAATTAACGGGGAACAGTGCGGGAATCGTACGACCTTTTCATCGTCAACAGGTTTTATGGGAGTTGAAGTTTTGTTTGAGGAGATTTTCATTGGAGTAGGGGCGTTCGTTGTTATCGATTTTTGGTTGAGGCAATGAGTATTCTGCACTTAGCAGTGGGAAGTTTGATTTTAAAGGGAGGACTAAATTATTGTCATCGATCGCTTTTCTTTGTTCATAATATTCGAAGCTAGGAAATTAAGAAATTTGATATCACAGAGGATAGAGTTATTTATTATTAATTCCATATTATCTGGTGCCAAAAATTAGATTTGTATTCAATTTTGGATCTTCCGTTTATATAATATATTCGTTACATTTTGAATCGATAACACAAAGTTCCATCCTTCTCGCACAGTCCGTTTACCGTCAACCTGGATCACGGGTATATATGTACATGGAAAATGTTATCGCAACTGTAGCCGAAGTTCGGGTCGCAACAACTCTGTCCCCGAGATCGATCGCGTGACTGGACGCCTCGTGGAATCGTTAACGTTCTCGGCGAAAAGTGTGCTTAATTGTGGGGTCGACCTGCCGTTCTCGTCCCACGTTTAACCCCGTAATTAATTTGCGGTTAGAACACGTGCACACATGTCCCCACGACCGATGACCAATAACGGTAATTATACTAAGTGAGTTGGTTCCTAAGCGTGACACTCCGCGTATACAGAGCGGCTGCTACATCGAATCCGTCTAATGAGCTCGGCCCGAAACATTAAATTAATAGTTCGACGAGTGGACGTGCTCGTCGAACATCGGTCGGTTACGATGCGGGAACGTTTCGTTCCTTCACCGGCATAATCTCATTCGGCGCGAGAATTTTTCTTCATCCACTTCCAAACAGGATTACTTCTTTTAGAATAGAAACAACGAAGTGATATACAGGTATTTCGGCAAGCAATCGCTCCACTAATGCACACTGAAAATTGAAGCACCGCTCACGGATAAGTGGTTATGGCCGAATTCCGAGCTGAACTAGTCCGGCGCCAGTTAATCAAGAACAATTCCGCGAATTAGCGTTAAGCGACGGCGCAATTGATTAGGTGAGATGCTCTCCGTTGAGTGTATGCTCCCTGATTCATGTAAGACGATAGTCGAAGATAATCAAACCGTTACCGCTATTTACTTATTAGACTTCTGTCAGTAGCTACCATGAACGAAAGACATTTCTAATTCTACTTGGAAAGAATATAAATTACACTTATGTTAATTTCCTAATAAATTGCTTTCAGACCAGGCCACATCGAAACAGTCTCAACCTTCGAGCTTCATATTTCCACAATTCCACAAGTCTACAAACTGTCACAACCAATTGTATCAAATTTCCTCTCATCGGAACTCCTTACGACATACAAACGAACTTCACGCATACGTGAACATGATTAACCTCCTTCCTAATTGACTGCTCCTCTCACCAGCGAACAATTACGAGAAGGCCTGAGCATCGCGTTACGTCACTCCGGAGGTGTCCCGGCACCGCGGTCGGATAAATTTAGCCGGAAACGCTCACTCCGTTAAGACTTAATCGAAGAATACGCGTCGAGGAAGGGTCGGGCTCTCATTGACAAAGCATTCGCGGAATTCGCGGAAACGCAAATTAGAGGGGAGGCGGCGCGGCGCGCGGCGGGAACATGCGAACGGCATAACTCAAGGAACATAAACGCGGTTCCGGGGGCACGGCCGGCGGATAGTTTCGAATATATACGAACGGAGCGCAGCCACGAGACCGGCTCTTAAGCGAATTCCACGGTGTCGTCGCGCTCCGGTGCAAACCAGTTCCCTCTGCCTTCTCTTGGAACTGATCGCTCGCGCGAAATTCAATGCGACCCCCAGCCGCCGCGATGTAAATTCGCTTTGAGTCAAATTACTGCGACCCCGAGCGCCGTCTTCGCGACCGGCCCACGCGATTCTGCCGGATGGGAACTGGTTGCTCCCGAAAGATTTGCCGTCAGACCGAACAACCACCGGAGTCGTGTGTCAACACTGGAGCCTCTGCCTTTGAACCCTTACCCTTTCATTCTTATTCATGTTATGGTCCTCGTCAAAGAATGTCCTTTGTTAGATGATATGAATCAGATACCTCGCTACTAAATAGTAATTGTAAATTGTTATAGATGAGGTATCTGGCGACACGATATTGTAATTTCAATTGTATATTATGTCCAATGAGACCAACGAGCAACTTTCAGTTGTATCAATACATCTTACGAACGAAAATGAGTTGCGAGGTTCGCAGTGGTGCGACCGAATTAATTTGATTTCATTCAGTATCCTTTGTTAATTATATTTTTTTATAAGTTAATGCAGTATGATGGAGCTCGGAAGAGATTCTTTTTCTCTGAAATGTGTTCGTGAATTTCTTTATTTCTTGATGGCTGCAGAGGACTCGGATCATAGCCGTAATGTTTGGAATGGAAGAATTAAAGTTTCTGTTATGTACTGTGTTGATATCTGTCCGTCATTCGCAACCCTTGTCAGAATTTCGAGAATTATACAAAGGGTAGCTTGTTACAAGGAATTATACTTTTTTGGAACAAAACATCTTTCTTCTCTTCTTCGCAACTGAAAAAGGAACGATCGCGAAAAGCGCAGACCTAGGATTACTTGTGTTTTACAATATATTCTTTGATTGTACGACAAATCGTCATGACTTATTCCCTTGAACAACAGTGTACCCTATTTACATGTAGCTGAAGGTAACGTGGTAGCATAGTTCAAATTTATTGAAGTTTCTCTTGCCCGTTATTGTGTGAACTCGGTATCAAAGAAAAGAAAGGAAATCCGCCAACGTTTTTTCAGCAAACTCTCCTCCGATTCATTTGTGCATCGTACTATATTTTATTAGCCGTCTTCCGTCTCACGACAATCTTTCTGTCCGCATTTACAGAGTGATACAGCGCGACCTTTAAATGCACGTTACGCAACAATGTCCCGCGATGTTTTCGCTATCACGTTGAACCCAAAGTTTGTTCTTCGCCTCGTGCCATTCACCAACTTCCCATTGAGAAACTTGTGTAGCAGCGGGAAGGACACTTGGCGAGTTGTTCCCCTCGGCTATCGCGCGCGAGGGACACCCTCGAACCAGGAATATCAAAATCGAACTCTCCTTTTAGGCGGACTTTCAACGTTCATTTGCATTCGAGCGAACGACACCTGTATATTTCGCAACGGTGTTAAATGGAATCAATCGGACTCGAATATTCACGTGACTCGAGCGATTTAAATCATTCGATTATAGAAGCGGGACTGAGCCGAATCGGGACCCGTTACTCTTCCGCGTTGTTGGAAATCATATAAATAACAATAATGGCAGATTCATGCAGCTGGGCAATGTGTAGCCACTCGTCTGGACAGGGCACGTTCAACAGCTCGCACGTACATTCCTCTCCACGCTTGAGGCAGGTTAATTGATATCGATCGGTTCGAACCGCGCGCCCATATATCGAGCAGAGTACATTGCCTGACCTATCATTCTTACAATTAGCGTTCCGAACTTCGACACTGAACCATTGAGTTTTGTCGGTGCAAAACCAAAAAAAATGCCACGAAAGAGGAGAGAACCAATAACAGACCGGGAACGTGGATATGCATTTTCTAACGAAATCAGTTGCTCCAGGATACGATATTGAAACAGAGATCGATGACAAATACGAGATTGTTCTGGGTAAATGAAAACAGCTTGCGACGAAAGATCCTCTTAATGAAATTGGATGTTGACAATTGTTCACATAGCGTAACAAATATAATAATGAACAGAATTTATTCATTATCACGAAAATCGGACTGCAATGGGGAATCGCGTGTTTCTAGCGTTTCAGCGGAAATTTCAATGACCGGCGTTTTGTCTCTTATTTCCTCGAAATATTTGTGTTGACGTGAAATTGATCTATGTCAACCGAGCGATTTCACGTTGCCGAAATGTTAATAAATCGCAAGTAGAAATGTCGCTTTTCAATAATTCGCGAAAGACGAAAAAAAAGAACAAAT
The DNA here is from genome assembly GCF_051020985.1 of Nomia melanderi. Lineage (NCBI taxonomy): Eukaryota > Metazoa > Arthropoda > Insecta > Hymenoptera > Halictidae > Nomia > Nomia melanderi. The sequence continues at coordinate 3,466,242 of NC_135004.1, read as the reverse complement.
ATATTCGTTAAAATATAACAATAATATAATGAAGAGATTAACCTGTTCATGCCAGCCGTTCTTTACCAACATTAACGCGGTATAATAATAGTCGGAACACACGATCCGCCGACAATGACCGAGCGAATCGAGCGCGAACGCTGGCTAATAATACAAATAGGTCGAACGTTCCAAGCGAATGCCGAAAAAGTTCATCTTGAACCGGGACAAGCGTGCAAATCCCGAGATCCGAAGAAATTCGAAAGTCGCGATTGATGAAACGAATAAGAACTAAACGAGGGAGCGACCCGAGGGAAATTTCTCGGACGGTCAAACTTCCGCGGAAGTTGAGACCGAATTATCACGACATTTTAATTCATCCTGTCGTCGATTTTTCTGCAACGGGTGCACAAGTTTGCCAAAATTTCGAAGCAACCGGCGCGACGAGCTGAAACCGTTCGGCAACGCGCGCGCGCGCTATGGTACTTTGAACTTTTGCGCCAGAGCCAGCGACTTCCTAACCTCCCGCTACGGTTCTAACCTAACGCCCGTCTAATTAAGACTAAATACATAATTAGAGTGTTGGTCACGTGCGGCGACGGTGTAATTGAACGGTCAGCTCGCTGCGTCGGTTTCCGCGAGGCAAACACGTACCGTGCAGTCAGCACGTTTGGATTTTAAGTTTCGACGGCCACGTCTCCGTCGCCGTGTTCCCCTCTTTTATTTGTACAGCCGGGGCTGCGCCTCTCCCGTCGGCTAGTCGCTTTAATCCCGCGAATTTTCGGGTATCCGGCGCAGATTAAAACCGCTTAATCGAAGAGGACTCGCCGAGACGCCGAATCAATTATCAGTGAACGTTCGCCGAGCGGTGACCAGCTCGATTTCGCTTCCCATTTTTCCCCGTCCGTCCGGAGCAGCTCGTTCTTGGTGACCGCGTTTCGTTAATCGTCGCGCGGCAATTCGTCCAGCGAAACGGTGCACACGTGCTATACAGTACCTACCTACTCCGGGCTAATTCATTCTGACGTCGACGATTGCAAGATTGCGGCAGCAATTAAAATTGGAAATTCGAAGCGGTTCCGGTAATTCCGCGACGAAAGTTCCTGTAAGCCAGCTAGCTAGTCAGCTGTTTAGACCAGTGATGCGCAACCGGCGTGTTTTCAAATTGTGGATCCATCACGGCTTATTTGAATCGTTTTAATTGTGGAACTTAGTAAAAACTGTCGAAAATGCTTCGTCCTGTTTATACTTTTCTTCTTGCCAGTTAACTGAGTACTTATTAAATCATTCGTACAGTTGAAGGAGTTTTATTAACGAAACAGAAAATGAGGAGTCAAGATACTCAGAACGATTGCTCTTTTAACCTCCTTTCATTTGATCATTTTTCGATTTTTACGAAAAGCTGTGCCTCTCAAGTCTGAATACACGGTACTCAAAGTTTTAACGACCTTTACAATATAAAATCGTATAATGTAAAATTTGTTACGGTCAGTGATTAACATGTACGTTGCTTGCAGCTGTCTACAAGCAAAAAGTTGTACATCACTGGTTTAGAAGGCCGATATTCCTGGCCCCGAAATGCGGCCGCACGTCGTTCGAGCGTTAAGCGAACCAACCCTCGTCCCTATCCTCTTCCTAGGCCTTCGGGATAGGGTACTTAATTTTCCTCCAAAACTTCCGGTCGCATATTTCGCTGCTCCGCGGCGAGGAACTTAAGCAATTAGACATTCGAGCTGGGAACTTAGATAACTTTTCAAGCGGAAGCAAACTCGTAAGCCTACGCTCACCAACCCCGATGGAAATCGAGACCTGAGACTCGACACTGTACGGCGAAACAATCGTCTAAGGAGCTGAGCCGAGCTCAGACGAATCAATCTCAGACGTGTACGTAATGATTAGACGAAGGGGACCTTTGCGCGAGTGTTTACGTGTTTGCAGACAAATTGATGAAAGGGGGATTGGATACAAATTCAATGCTGCGTCATTAATGTCTCTGCTAATTGAAGTGTATTAAATTATTGTCTGCTACGTTTCTATAAATCCTATTTCAGATAAGAATTTTCGAATTAATTACCAAGCTTAATATAAGTCAGCTAAATACCTAAATCATGTATGTTATGGTATCGTCGATAATACTTGATGATCATCGACCGTTCTTGAATAAGAATGTACGCTTTCATTTGCTTTTCATTCGTTCACATTAAAGTTTCATTCGTTCTGTATATCACCTGTATCGTAACACAGGTATTTTTGTATAATCTAATTAGATAGTCGATGGTGTAGAACTCTTCGAACTCCCGAAACGATAAGATCTCAAACTTTCTGTAATCCACGCGTTACACGTGGTACACCGTTCGTGTAATAGGCATATTCGCCTGATATATCCGCGTCGGAACGTTGAAAAATTCCAGTTTTCACGGGAGGATGCGAAGGTCCTGTCGACCGATCGATGTATTCCTTCGCCCCGACGCGACACGACGTGAGTTAAACTCCGGCTTAAAATAAACGGGGATCCAGAGCAGGAAGGGAGGAGGAGAGTCTTTTCGATGGGGCAACCGGCTCGGTCGAATGATTTTGTCGATTCGACGAAACTTTCCCCGGGGTGCTTTTTCACGGGATTCGGTTTTCTTCTGGCCCGTTCGTTCGTCAGTAGACAGCGTCGGCTCACGAGTCTGATATATCGACCCGATAGCGGGGACTCGTTCAGACATTAAACCCATTAAACGTCGTGACCTCGACACCGGAGAAAATTGTCAAGGTTACGGATTGCCCTTTAATGGCCGTTTCCATGCAACTTTGAACTCACGTGAGATTTCTCGAGTTGGTAAGCTCGTGGTGCCAAAGATATGCGACTGGGTTCGGGCTGTGTGTGACCTGAAGGACCATGTCGCTTTTCCGAAAGGTATTTGTTGTACTCTGTTCTAAGTCTTCAAAGCTCAAAGGATAACAAGGTATTTAGATTTTGTTACATCATGAACTCATAATTTATTTCTAGATATTATTTAGCAAATTTTAGCTCTGGAAGTCCTCTATCTTTAAATTTCATATGAGTCCTAAGCGACTTGGATTAACTGCCAAATGTGTCTTAAACGATGCGTTTAACAAGAGGGACTATAACAAAGTCCCGCGCAGCATCTGTCATCGTGTAACAGAGAATCGACAGAAACACGCCGCGAAGGGGTGAAAAATAAAACCCTTTACGACCCATTATTCCGCGTCATCCGGCATTGTTTTAGCTAAAGCTTATTGTTCCGGTGTATCGAACGATGGCCGCGTGTCGCCGGATCGAGTTTCACGGTGGACGGGGCTCGATAAAGAAGCTGTAACAGCGGTAGTAACGTCGCGCGAGTGTCCGACTACAGTGTCAGCTGTGATTTATCGGGCCGCGAGGCTTTACGATTTCGCCTGCATCGCGTAACTAGCAGCGGAGTTACGTCAATATTAATACCGCGGCAGCGGCAACAATCGCCGGAGTCTCTTCGCGTTTCATTGCGCTCGGCCGTCAGTTGACGCTCGTCGTTGTTCGCGCGGCATGCAAAAGCAAGATGGGGCAAATATTTGGAGCCGGCAGCGCCGGACGATTTAACAATTACGAGCAACGGAGGCGCGCGTTGCGGGCTAGAGTAGCGTGGCGCGTTTCCATGCGCATCGCTTCGCGGCGAATAAAAGTGCTCACGACCGTTTCGGGAGCAAACATTCCGGCCGTGTGTTACCGAAACGTATTTTTTGTCGACGTTATCACGCGGAACGTCCGCCGGTTTGTTCCCCTTTTCTTTTTTTTTCCTGTTTTTAGTAAGAATCTCATGACCGGCCACTTCCCTTTTTCTCCCTTTCTCTTCTCTCTCTTTCCCTCGCCGCACCTTCGCAGCATTGCCTTTCGAAACAGACTTCATGGAAATGGACGAGTACACTCGAATGTACTGTTTGCGGGGCCATATTTGCAAAATTATTTCATACAGCCGGGGGAGAGCAAATTCCGCCGGCGTAATTGGACCCTTTAAAAGCCGCGGAGAGAGCCGAGCAAGTTGAATTTCCACGGGGGAGGGATCATTATCGAGCTGTTCCATCGAACGCGTCGAGACCAAGGAAACGACGAAGTTACTTTCCCGCGGCCGATAATTATGCGAGCAATGAATTCACTGGGACGTTTTATTGTTCGAACGTGACGAATTGCAAAACGCGCGGTCGGCCGACGAACCGCCGAGTCCGCAGAATAATTCCGTAACCCCGGAATTCGTGTAACCAGCGACGTTTAGTTGCGGGAGTGTACGGAAAATGCGAATTGCGAGCAACTAGGGCGTTAGTGTTTCATTAGACTGTATTTATTCATTGGGAACGATGAATTGTTTGATTAACCTAGCGCGCTTTACGGCATAGCGGGAAGTAGTGTCGCATTAAATTTTCAGTAGCTTTCAAATTACAAAGAATTAAACAGTAATATCCTTTATTAAAAGCGATATTGCTTCGTAACAAATAATGAATGTTAATCGACACAACTTAGAAGAAAAAACGCGGCCATAAGGCAACAGTAAATGAAACTTCGACTACAGGTTCGTTCCTTGAGAATATAAAAAAACCAATATTCTTAACAAGCGACGTCTTAGCAGATTATTTCCATTTGTCCGATCACCGTCGCGTTCGTGAAAATAAAACAGGGTCACTGAGAGAAAAGAAGTTTCACGGTCGCGCGAGATAATTCCCATGAACGCGTGAATCCAACGCTGAGCGGACCAGGGGCGGGGGCACGGGAACTGTCTCCCTGATTAAATCGCACGGAGTTGAACGTACATTCCAATCAGCGTTTTAAAATGGTTTTTGTCCGGGCGGAAATTGCGCGGTCATCCTCGTCATAAAGATGAATCGCTCGAGCGAAATCGGCTTAACGAGACGCAACGCAGTTCATAAATTCTCTTTAATGGAGTTACTTATTCTTTCAAGAACGGAGCGGAGTTTTACGATCGGAAGACTGGTTTCCACGGCACGGCGAACCGCTGTTCCCGCCTCACTCCCCTTGGAGCTTATTAAGTTAAAGCGTGGAACGAATCGGGTTCCGGCCGCGCAAGCCTCGCGCATCGAAACAATCTTCGACGGGCGAAATTCCGGTCCGGCGGCCCGGTTATCCCAGGAATTCGGTGTTTCGCGCCTTGTTCAACGAGATGCCCTCACCCTCGTAGGTGTCCCCGATACTTCGGTCCAAGGGTGTTGACTAGTTCAGACGTTGCACACCTCAGAGCCCGTTCGCGCGAGACACGTGGTCTAGTGACGCCCGATCGCATGCCACCCGAAACACCTTGCGAACGGACTACGATATTCTCGTGGAATTATCGACAGACCAACTTAGCGATATAGCGTTTTATATTTTTATTAAGCTTCCCGAAGTTCTTTTTTAAACGGGTTTTTCTACTTTATGTAGTTGTCAATGTTAAGAGAATTTATAAACTAAACTTTTCTTCTTAGTTAGTATCGGAATATTATTAAATGGAAATGCGAATATTGTGTTTGTCTTTTGAAAGCATTTGAGCAGTTTCAGGTATTAAATAGATTCTAAACTTATTTTAAATTCGAAAATGGAAATATCTTATGTATTGCGAAGTTTCAAAACGATATTTAAAGCTTCGTGTTTTATAGTTATATTACTGTACACCGCGAGGAAATGGAATTGCAACGAAGGAATACGGAAAAGAAAGAAAATTAAGAACCCGAAAACTTTCATTGACATCGAATACAATAGTAAAATGATTTATAAGGAATAGAGAGTCGAAGGTTTGAAAAGTGGTCTAACAGTTGAAAAATCGGTGAAGATTCATCGGTGGGCGATCGGTTCGTACGAGAAGCGGATCCAAATTCCTAATTTCGACACCGTCGGGAGTGGAACAAGGCTTCCGCATGCAGATAGATTTTCAATAGCGACGCTCGTTTGTCTCGGACGTAGTGACAGTTGCCGTCGTGTGGATCGACCTCGACAAGATCAGGGGCCCCGAGGAAGAAACGAGTTTTCCATCGGAGCTGCGAGCGCGGCAATCCGATCGTCGTTCCGGAAATGTTAAAGCGGACTTTCATGAGCCGGGAAGAAAGTCTGGCCGGGCTAACGCGCAGCCGGGAAGAAAATCGTGGACGGATATAAAGCATAGCTAACGACCGATCCATTGATTTTCAATTTTCAACGTGTCCATGGTGGGTGGAGAAAGAAAGAGAGAGAGAGAGAGAGAGAGAGAGAGAATGAGAGAGATATACAAACGAAAGAGAGAACGGAACACCGATAGTGAATTAGCATGTGCGACCTGCCGCACGGTGTTGTCCTGATAAATTCGGCGCGGAAACTTTTAAGAGACTCCCAGATCGCGCCGTTATCGTTCGCAGGTTCGTGAGAAATGCTCTCTCTTTGTACCCGACGTTTCTACTTTTCGCGAGAGTGAGTTTATAGCACTCTTTCGTTTGCGAACATTGAATTTACCAACATTTCAGCCTGGTAACGAAAACACCGTGTACACTGATCGCATAAGTAAACGTAACTACGTATGTACGACGAATAAATGTTTAAAGTCGTTTCTCATGAAACCACGGTTTCGCGTAAAAAACTTTTATTATACATTTTCGCGGATCACCCCTCTTCGGCTTGTATCACCGGTTATAAAACACCCTATATTATTCGGCGCACTTTATCGATTAAATGATCTTTCAAGTTTTTATGGGAGCATGAAAAGAAAAGTGCCTGACGGAGTGACTTCAATCCGAATCTTATCGTCGTCTTAAAATTTGTAACGCCGTTTCGTCAGGAAATTCACTTTCAAACAATATTTGCTTGGTAACCCGGTCGCGGAACGATGTCTAAATACGTTCGTTAAAATCCGTTTTGATCAATATTACCATAACTGTTTGCTCTAACCGAATAATTAACTCGCCAAACTGAATTTAGCAGTCGATGAAGCGCAGAATTTGCCTTCTACGAGTTAAGCTTAATCTCTATAGTTTGAAAGAAGACCCGGGCGAAAACGTTGAACGCTCAGCGAGGGAAATATCCGGAAGCCCTCCGGTCAAAGGAAATTACGGTTAAAACCGACCCGTTTCAGTTATACGCCGGGAAACTGAAAATATCCCGCAAACAACTAACGAAAGAGCAGTCGACGTTTGTTCATTAATTGCAGAAGCAACGAAGCGCCATGCCGGTGTAACGGGCCAGCTAATAAAAACAGGCCTGGTCGACGTGGCGCGAATTTTGCAGGTTCGCTTTATCAATCAAACACCGCGCGGACGTCCTGTTAGGAACTTAGAACCCGACTGTTTCGAAAACCCTTGTCGGCAGTCAACTCCGTTTCCCTTTGGAGTTTCATTTATTTACTTGTTCACGGAATGCTTTTAAAGACCTCAGATATTTCTCAGAAGCGACAAGGAGCATCGCGCTTGTAATATGCGGCGTGCCGTTTCTGTTACGTCCATCCCCTCTATCGTTGGCAAAGGAGAGTCTACTTACATGGGACCGTACTGAATTCGTACTCTTACGCTCATTATCTGCCACGCTATGACACGACAATTGCATTTTAGTACCGGGAAATTCATCTCGTTATCGTGAGTCGCGTGAACTCGCACAAAGGGTTCAAATTGCCGTCTCGTTGCTGGAGTCCCTTAGATCTCTCTCCCTCTACTCCTCTACCTGTCTTCATCCCTTTCTCTCTACCTCCTTCCTCGACGAATTCCGGGGAACGTGTCAGCATGCACGCGACAACCTATTATTGGAACGTGTCCGTTTCGTCAAATAAATTTCAGACGCGTTCGCTCGTACCTCTTCAATGACGGCATCGTCGAGCGTCTGCGTATCATCGCGTACAAAGGCCCAAACAAGCCGTTGTTGATAATTTCGCATCATCCAGGCTCTCTCTGGCGAGCCAAAGAGTTCACGAGCGTTACTCGCCGTCCTCTTTCTCTTTCTTTCTTCTCTCTCTCTCTCTCTCTCTCTCTCTCTCTCTCTCTCTCTCTCTCTCTCTCTCTCTCTCTCTCTCTCTCTCTCTCTCTCTCTCTCTCTCTCTCCCCCTCTCCTAGCTCACCATTCTTGAGCTTAATTGCCAACAAGACGAAATTAGCGTTTACATTACCCTAGATTCACTGGCAGCCATGTTTCAGCTGCTGCAGACGAAATTTAATTTGAAGTGCGTGAGCCTTTATAACTGCGTCATACTTGCCGTGTACGAGGGGTGAGAGAAACGCGCGCCGTATCGACGGCTTTGCTCTTTGTGCTACGAACGCTGATCGTTCGTTTCGTTCGTGCTGTGCTGCAAAATTCGCTTCGGCATTTATCCAAAAGACTATTTGACATTTACTGTTATTTAGGGTTCAACAACCGTGGAATAATTCAACCTTTCGAGTATACGTCCAATAAGACATAAGCAAGGGAAACCCATAGTAGAGGGTCTGAGTTATTTTGGATGATAGAATCTTCCTTACCCGAATTGTACCACGATTTATGATTCAATTTGGATATATTCTCTATAACACATTACCAGCTGACGAGTCTGCGAGTTCAATCCAACCAGGAACCTTTGGAACGTTTAATTCTAAATCGTGATATATTAACCAACCACCGAATATCTCTTTTCACTTTCCAACATTCTCGCTGGTACTTCAACTTCTAACTGATGATTCACTTGACAATCACTTAGATGAAAAGATCAACTAACGTATTCCTCTCTCACTGAATATCACTTTACTTGGCGGAGGAAAATTGATCGCACATTCTTCTAAATTCATTAAACCCTATGTAAAACGTACACAATTGATTCCGGATCCATGTTCACTCGTAATTGTCCGGGGAATAGCAGAGAGGAGAGACTTCAGTATTTCCGGTATCGTTAAACTACTCACAGTCCCGTGTTCCAGGGACAACCTTTCAAGGCACAAGCCAGCAAAGTCCAGCTGTGACTATTGCCGCCGGGTGCACCCTGGGACTAAGCCCGTTGCGACTCGGTGGAGAACCGGTGCGTCTAGCAAGGACAATGCGCAAAATTTCCGCAACATATCGATTACGACTGAGCCATCCCCCCGCATTATCTTCGTGGTATTCACGCGCTAACGTGGAAGTTACGTAATTCGCTCCATGGTGTCTATTTCCACTCGTAATCTAGATTAGCGATTCCTAAATTGGACGTTATTAACCCGGAGATAAGCGGTGCTACCTCAGTAGCGTCGAATGGTAGCATCTTTTTGTTAGCTGAACCAGACCTACAAGAACGATGATTAATTCCCGTTTTCATTGTGATTAAAAAGATAATAATTGACTAATAAAAGGGGATACACCGGCAGATGACAACAGTATCATCAATACCATGAGATCCCTAAAGGAGTGGCAGATGTCGAAAAGAGAAGCGTTGAGTAAAGCTTTCCCAAAAAGTCAGTGCTGAGTGGAATAGATTCGGGAATTTCTGATATAGAACGCAAGAGGTAGGAAAACAAAGACAAACATATAGGGAGAAGGTCGGAACAGAGTGCGGATCGCGGGCAGGTGGCCGCGACGAGGGGTGCGTGGAACATGTTTCGCGCGATAGTGTACATTTGAGATACAGCCAGCGGACTACGGTTCTAATTCCCATGACGTATGAGCTTGCATAACCTAGTTTTCTGTTTGCCAGGGCCCGGTAATGAGTTGTCTAGTCCTCTCTCTGTCTGGCGTCGCGCAGCTTGCGTCCCCGCTCCGCAAACCCTTTCCACCTGTAACCACCAAAACCCTCTTGTGCCGGTGTTAACCCCACCGAACTGCCACTGCCCCCATCCCTATCGCCGAACCCACCTCCGCTGAATCAGGACCGGTCATAACTCCGTGTACTCCCGGTGTCGTAAATTACATGGCTGACAGATAATCGTGTATTCGCGAGTTTCGGCGGTCGGATGACGGTTTCGTTTGCTGGGCACCCTGGAGGAAGGAAAGAAGGATATCTCAGACGCGGCTCGGCAGCGACGCCGATAACCGCGTCGCCAATGCTAAATTTTCGAGCCGGCTGATGCTGGCCGAGATACTCAAACCGGAATTATTTTTAATGGGGACCGCGCGCCCGGGAATTAGTCGCAATCTGATTATCCCGCGTTTAAAATGATGGAAGCGGGTTAGGCGGTCGACGGGAGAATGCGCAAGCGGGGATGAGTCGGAGATTTTTAATGGACGATGACAGCGAGAGAGAATTTTCGAGTACCCGGGAAATTGCAGGGACCAGGAGTTTTGTAACCGGCTGGTCGCTACTCGGTTGCAAATGGCCGACGGACAATCTTTTGTCAAGATAAATTCGAAGGCGGTCGGTTTAAACGAAATGTAACACGACACGGTTTTGCGGAACTGTGCGCTATGGTTTGACCGTTACCAAGCTGTCGTGGAATTTTGCGACAACGCGCTACGCGTTCGTCTTAGTCGATTGTACGTTGAGTTGGCGAATATTTGGAGTGAAGATTGTTTTGATTTTGTATCGACCCTTTGCAGTCTACAACAGTTTTTTGTTATAAATATTCATTATTTTCTAATGAAACGTTTGTGACACTAATATAAAGGAAAATCTTGTGTAAATTAAAGGACATAATTATTTTATTCTCATGTTTCATATGTTTATGCCAGCGTAAAATTTCATTGAAGATGTCTGCTTTTGTGCAGACCGTAGACAATAGGTTCCATGAAAGCTCAGACGGATAAAGTTTCCAATAAAACGGGGTGCCATCAAATTATTAAGTCAAGTAAAACTGAATCCCGCGGTGACGAAATTAAAAAGTTTCGTTTCTAATTGCCAGAATCTTCCGCAATAAAATCTGCATAATTCCGGCTGCATTAAAACCCTTTGCTCGTTTCGTTCCGCGATGGAGATTGCTTTGCCAGTTAACAGGTGAATTAAACCGTACGAAGGAAAGCATAGAGTAAAGTGCGATGAAACTTTTTGGACCGATGTGTCGATGAAAATTCTTCAGAAAAACGGAGAAAATTAACTACCTACCTACAAGTTAAAAAAACACATGATTTTGTTATTGGCCGAATTGCGTAATGAAAAACATGGAAAGAAGGTTGCGACAATGTAAGGTATAAATAAGAAACCGTTGTCCATGATTATTCTCTATCGTCGTATTTCATTTCGTCGTATTTTGTCGATTTGTCGATTTGTGTTCTACGAACGCGATTCGGTCAATAGTAAAATTGCTGCATTGCGAGTGGACATTAATCTTTGCTCTTGAGCGCTTTTGGTTTGTAAATATCGTGTGTCTACGATTTTTTGCCTAGCGAACGGCACAACGACGCATGGAATCCCTCGCTATCGTTTGTTTATAGTTTTATCGATTACATGTAACTATATCGACGAATGCCAAATTAAAATGGAAAATGAAATGGAAACTGACCAATTATTTCCCTCCTCGCCCATTTCCATTCCGACTTATGTTTACATATCTTTACACCTCTTTTCGCCTCTCTCGTGCTCCCGGCGCTCTTTAAAAAAGATTTACTTTCTACATAATCAGAAATCACGCAAACATACATAGACATATTAACACCCTCTCTACATCACGCTGATTGCTGAGTTGGCCAAGGCCAATAGATAAAACAAGTTAATCAGTTAAAGTAAATTAAAAAAGAAAGAGAACCTAGCCGTGAACTCGTGGACAGATGATAATCAGGACAAACGTAGGATGAAATGCAATCTGAGGAGCTCACGGGGCAGCGAGATATCGCCGCAAAGAGTTCTAACGAGCGTAACGACCTCGGTGTTTATTAAATCGATCACACACCCCCTGGGCGTCGTTGCAGGATAGCGCCGCGACGATTCCGACCGGATAGAGGGGTAAGTATCTCCAGGCACGTGAACCGACGATTTTTCATCGGAACCGCCCCGCGAAACTCTTTTCATCGCCGTTTGCCTTCCCCGCGCGACGAGACAGCCGTGATAAAGGAGACCGTTCGTCGCCCGCTTTTACGCGGAAACGACGCTCCTTCGCCGCGGTAACGGCGTTTTGCGTCGCTGCCTGCTCGAGACGCGGCTAGATCCGTCACGCGGCTGCAGACGAGTCTCTTATCTGCCACGCAAAAATCGAAAACACTGCGGCATCGGGAACTCTGCTCGCTGAATGCGAAACGTGAAAGCCGGATTTACGTTCTCGACGAAGTTCGTCGATACTCCGACCGCGGAGACTGGGGATGAAAAGATGAAAAGTATTATTTAAGTGAGCTATTATAATTTTGATGAATTCTGTGTATGAAATATGAAATTCGAGGAATAGTCGAGATGTGTTTTTTTCTTAGGATCGTGGTGATTCTTATTTAGGAGATAAACGTGTCGGAGTTAGAGATTGCAGCTATGTTCCGTAGCTAGTTGTACATAGAGGGTCGTGTAAGTAGATTTTTAACAAGTTTTGTAGTTTGGGACGAAATATGGAAGGTTAGGAATACGCACATGTGTCTGATATAGTAGAGATGAATGGGAGCTCGGAGGAAATGGGATTTCAATTGTGTTAGATGCGAAAATAACACTTCGGGCTATAAGACTTTCCGTCGCGTTCCTCGCTGATCCAGATTTCATTGAGGCAATCGGGCGTAAGTATACTAAAATAGAAGTGTAATGTGTTCATAAGAGAATTGATCGACGGATCGTGTAAGATGTTTCCCGAGTGTGTTCATAACAAGAGCGATCAGTTCAATTTCGGTTAAAATCCATGTAGTAGGTGTTGTTAACTTCTGACCTACACACCTCATTTTACATTGTCTTTTAAGTAAACAAAAATTCTAATGAAGAATACGAATATTTATTACGACTACGCATTGTTCAATTTTTCGGAGGGAATAATTTCTCCAGAAAAATTTTCCGAGAAAAAGAGAAGTTGTCTAAGTATTTTATTGTTGTTTCAGAAGGGTCTCGAAAGGTTCAACGAAAAATGATTACGGAAGCTGAGTGGCTGATACGATAAAAGTGTTAATATCTTAGGAACTAAAAAGTCGAAAGATGGCGACGTTGTTTCGGGAATACGGTGCTAGGATCGGATTATGTTTTAAGGGTGTGAAGCTCTACGCTGCAGCGGGATGCTAACAGGGCTGTAAAAAAGACGAACCTTGCATCTAGGACCTGCAGGTTCGTAAACCTCGATAGCCAAGTATTTTGATGCATAAAGTATCTTCCGCGAGAGGAACAAGGTCCATGGACTAGCTGGCTCGAGACGTAAACGTCTCCTCCAGCTGCTTAGAAATTATTTAGCTCAAGAATTAAATTATCCTTACTGCTGGGAAAATGCTAATGTCGAAGATATATACTCTCTACTCTGTTTTATGCAGAGTCCTTGCAGAAATCGAGGTGCAGCACGAACAAACAGAAAAAAAAAAAAATTTACATACTGTAATTTACTATCCGATTTGAAGTCAAATATCACCCTATTAGAAAAACTTCATGAAAAAAAACAATGATCCGTTTACCAATTCATATAATATCCTCATCGTACGGCACTATACATAATATAAATACTAGATGTCAAATATTAAAACAAAATGAAACATTTTCAAATTCTCAAATTTTTAAGTCTATATTTCTAAATTTTTCTCGCCTTTAGCTCTAGTGCACGTCGACTCGAAAAACGGCCAATTGTCCGGAAAGAAACTAACGTTTTTCATTTGATTTACGTTTCAACCACGCGGTTGCATCCCGTGTTTCCCTGCGACATTCCGAAACCGAGATTTTCTGGTAGCCGCGCGACGGCTCGCCCAAGAAACGCGCGACAAGAAAACCGAGTTACCCCGGGCGCGGCGTGTTCGCCGCGAGAAATCGGGCCGCACGCGTCGTTAGACATAACAAATGTAACGCGGTCGGAGGCGGGACTAGACGTAACAGAGGGAAGAACGGAAACGAGCGTGCGAATGCGTACGCTCGTGCCCGGGGAAAAAACACGCCAACTTAACGAGCTAATTTAATCTGTTTTGTCAGCGGCTCGCCAGCCAACAGGAACGCTTCACCGGGTTTACTTGCGACGAGAGATAATAACTCACCGCGAGTTTTGCTGAATCCACGCTCGTCCTCTCTCTTTCCCTCCCTGTCCCTTTATTTCTCGCTCCCCCGTTCACTCTTTCCGACTCGAGGCCCGTTTGCTATTCCCCGTTGTGTCGGTCTAGTCGATGAGCTGTTCGAGTACGTTTTGCGGGGCACGTAACAATTGTCGATTAATTATATTGTTTTTGGGACGCTCACGGCCGTCGACAGCTTTTGCGATCGCACAATTATGTACAAAGAGCGTTAAACGGCCAGCATTCGGAAGCGTTCGTTGCGCGGCCCGCGACATTTAACGTGATTAATCGCGTCGCTGCTGGGTTTCGAAGGTTTCCCGCTTGACAGCCGCCGCGAGGAACTCGGCAGAGTTCGGGAAAAATGTCCATCGACCGCGCGAGAGCTTCGATAAATTTCGAAACCTCCGAAACTTTCCTGGCTACGGGCGAAGAGCAGTAATGGAAGCTTAAATTTTTAATATAAATTACGAAAGCCGTTTGAGACGTGATATTTTTTATCAAGGCCGCCGCGCTGCAGTTTTAATTCGTGGAAATGTGGAGGAAGATTGCACGCTTGCGACTAGTAATTTTTTGCTGGTAATTCTTTGCAAATTCACCGTTGTCACAATGTTTCTCCTGACCGTTGGGAAGTTGCACTAATTAAATCGCTGCAGGGAGTTTCGCGGATCATAGCGTGTTAAATTAAATCTCGCTGTGAACAATAAACTGGATTCGAACAACTCGTTCTTTGGAGTTCTGTGTGTCTACAACGCTCTGGAATCTATAGTTGATTTCACTGTAGGGCACTGACGTTGGAACGGAAATAAAAATGAAAAACGTATTGTTCCGTAATACTGCCCCCGTAAATATTTGTCGTTGAGAACTGCAGAAATACGAACCACAAATCTAATTCACGCGTCCAATAGTTTATAAATATTGTACTATGAAAATCGAAATAACTTCCGGAATTCATCTAATGTTTTCTGTAAAACAACAACGCAACCATTTTGTATTAAAAGGAAATTTGAAATTTCAATTTCACGTAGTAATTTCACACGGGATTCAATATTAAATTTAGTACTAAATTTAATATTGAATTCAACATTACATTTAGTATTATATTCAAACGAAAAATTGTATGTTAAAAATATTTTCAAAAATATTCGATTTCGTCATAATTAACATTCTACAAAGTCTGCGAACTGAAGAATAACTAACTAACAATAGAACACGACTCACCCCGTTAAAATATTCACCCACCACGCAACGAAAACACCCATATTTCCATCACAAACAGAACTATTCCCATAAAACAATGCCGCTCAACTCCCGCAGAGCATTTCTTTATTCCGCCGGTCAATACAAAAGGGTTAACGATATTCCGAATCACAGATATGAATTTACCCCATGGATCCTCTGATTCGCAGTTGCGCGGTGGCCCGAAGGGTCCAATACTCGGCGCTGGAATTTATTGGACACGCGTCGCGTGGCCAATTTCTATTCAACGCGGCACCCGTAGAAATGTGATTCGCCGCCCGGTCGGATCGATAAAAGAGATCTATTGTCGGGATCCATTCCGTACGGTCGAAACACACAGCCGCGCGACGCGGCGCGACGCGACGCCTGCGGGGGTGTCCTGCGCGGGAATCGAGCGCCCTACATTTTTCAAGGAGCTCGGTCGCGGGATTAAATGGCTGCATTTTTTCTCTCTGTAACCCCTCCCGGTCCAGCGGGCGCGAAATTTACCTTCGGAACGTGACGAGCATCGTTTGGGGGTATGTCCTTTTCGAGGGACACGGTGTACATTTTGGACGGGGTGGCGAAGATACGAGGGAAAACCGGGTGAGATATATTATCCGGGCGGATGGGTGGGGTCTCCACCCCCTTGTTTCGCGTTTCAGCTCGCAACGGAGCCCGGGGCTCGGTTTGGGGACGACCGGTGCCGAGAGGACACCGGCGGGCTTCAACTTTACCGCTGACACCTCGAGTGTCCAAATAAATAATGCGCCTTATTTGTTATAGGAATTGTGCTCGGCGAGGGATGAAATCTGCGGGCGGCGCGCCACCGCCAGCCACCCGGCCCCGGAAATCCGTGTGATTAAGTGCACCCTCGCTGGACGATAATTGCTCTACAAATACGCGGAATTTATTGCGAATTCACCACTCGACGCCGGGACACGTCCCGCTTCGGTGAATTTTGGCCGGCTGTGCTGCTCGCCGCCGGATTGCGAGTAGGAGCTTAATGGACGATCGCTTCTCTTTAGCTTCCCGGGATATCCGTTTTCTGAATGGTAATCGTGCCCGCGAGTTTTAGGGGATCAACCGTATCGCTGTGGTTGCAAGACGAAATGTTTCGTTAATGACACGACACCAGTGGAAGAAGGGGGATTGACCACGGCAGTGGTTAGTCGGCGCGTGTCAAATAGTGTTAGTGGTTTCACGGGTCACTCGTGGTTCGGTGTTTGCAGTTTTTGAGTGACCAGTGGAGTATGTTTTTAGAATTCAACTGTGTGGTTCTGAATGATCGTGTGTTGTTGGTATTTAAATGATCTTAAGAGATTGTGCATGGTGGAAATTTTAAGAAGGTTCGTTTTTGTTTTAACTCTTCGACGATGAATGTCATTGTAGTGACATCAGATTTGCATGTTTGGAATACAATGCAGCAGAGAAGTAATTGAAGTATTGAAATAACAGGAGATTGGACGATAGCTTTCTTTCTCTCTAGTTTTGGATACTTTGTAATATCCTCGTCTTTACTTCAAATCTTTTCATCTTTACTTCAAATTTAACGGACCAATTGAATAATAATATTGTATTGACTAAATACATTTCGCGGAAAATTACATAACATCTATCTTCAATCCCCATTCTGACGGATTAAATAACTCATT
The DNA here is from genome assembly GCF_051020985.1 of Nomia melanderi. Classification (NCBI taxonomy): domain Eukaryota; kingdom Metazoa; phylum Arthropoda; class Insecta; order Hymenoptera; family Halictidae; genus Nomia; species Nomia melanderi. Next base: position 3,449,394 of record NC_135004.1, on the reverse strand, counting down.
CGACAGCCAATCCCTTTAAATTATTCTCTGCCAAAAACAATCGGGAAAGAATTACCGTAATCCGCGAGTCTCGCGCGCCAAGCTGAAACTTGAATAAATAATCAATTCTATTCACTTCGCGCGAATCCACGATCGCCCATATAAACTCGGAAATCCCCGCGTCGTTGAATCTCGCCGTTTACACGGAGCACTGGCGAAATCTCTCAATTTAAAAGCGCCGCTTAATAAGACACGCGCGCCTTAACTACCAAGCAATCAATTTGTCTTTCTAAAATTTTTCTTTAAAACCTTCAGTAGCATAGATTTACAGTTCAATTTGTGTATCATTAAATCATAATTGCGAAAACAAGAAATCAAGGATCGTTTCGACTAGTTGGGTAGTAACAGTATTAATCAATCAAGGAATATCAAAGATGGAGAATTCCGCGATATTCCCGACCGGAAACAGATCTCCGACGAATGCATTATCCACGAATGATTTTTAATGTCAACTAGGGACCCGCGGAAAATTTACGATCGCGTGTTCCCTCGAAAACGTTATTAATCGACACGAAAGTTTTCGAGAGCTCCGGCGCCATCGAGTTCGAACGTCCGAGGATGTATTAACGATTGGCAGGCCGACCGGTAATCGACGAGCCGTCCTGGGAGCGGAAATGTACGTTGATGCGTCGCGTCACGCCGATCGAACAGCGAAAAATGAACAAGACTCCGCAACGAGGGGAAAATGGGACACAAGCTTCGATTACCCGGCGTTCTCTGTAATCAGCAACGGCGCGATAAAAATCCGCGGCGGCGGTCTGGGCGAAAAGTCGACGGTCGACAAACTGGAGGGTCCGTCGTTCGATGTGCCACCGATTTTTCATTTTTCCGGGGGAACAATTTCGCAGAGATATACGCGTGGAGCCGGCGGCGGTCGAAAATCTTTGCCAATTCCGCGAGATTTAGCGTATTCGCTATCCATAAAGCCGTAAATTGATTACGTACGGCGCTAATAGAATTTTTATTCGCGCGGTGCTCAGTCTGCGAACCGTTCCTCGCTTCGCCGCGCGATTTTTCCCTTGGTCGGCCAGCCCCTCTTAGTGCCCGCGCGTAAATAAAACCGACTCGGGTGTCTTAAAGTCCTGGGCCGCGACATTGCATGCACTTAACGGATTTTATGCGTCCGCCCACACTAGATGTCACGACGAAGAATCGCGATACCGGATGAAAAACACTCGATCCTTCCTCTCTTTACCGGTTCCTACAGGACGACAGCTGCGCTCGGTATTTCGCGCGAGTCGAACGAATCTTCGGGAGCAAATGACCGACGAGCGTCCGAGGATCTTACAAAAGACACCGTTGTCAAGTAGGGATGAAGTGTCTGGACTACATTGAGTAAAGCATTTGTAGAGATGTTTCTCGATATACGTCGCTGTTTGACAAATAGGTCGTTGAACGTAACCGACAATTAAAGACGGCGATTATGAATGAGAAGGATCGTGATCTGCGAACTACTTTGTTATATAAATATTAGTGATTCTCTTTTTTTTGAAGCTTGATGAAATTATTTTATGGTGTCCACTGTTGCGATGACCTTTTTCAGATGTTTCTCTGATGTAGTATGGAATTGTTTGACGATCGTTTACGAGATCGGTATGAGTTGCATACAACCAATAATAAATATCTGAAAGTGCATTACCTATGAAAATCATTTTCTTTCCATTGAATAATTAAGTCCTTCTTGCTGCAGATGAGTTCCAGTGTTCAACAAACACCCGGACAACAGGTCAAAGCGTGTCAATTTTTCGCCAGAAGCGCGTAAAGATGAACATAACCGGAACTGTTCGCGGAGGTGGAACACGGAATCAAGTTCAAAGTCGACGAGTTCGTTACACAAGGATTCCGGAGTCCTTTTTCCTCGGGGCGGTCGCGGGAATGGTGTTAAAATTCAGCGTGTTCAGCTCGCCGCCGGAGGCAGCCCAACTGGGTCATTAAATATGAGAGATCTCTTGCCGTGGCTCGCGGAGGACCGTGCTACACGCGGCGAGAAAAAAAGAGGCAGAAGGAGGAACGGAGTAACGAAAGAAAAAGGAAGGAAAATGGAGGAAAAAGTAGGAAAAACGAAACGCGCGAGGGGCGGGCTTGGGGCGCAACAACCGGAGAGGGTCGGGCGAAGTGTAAGTCCCTCACAGTTGTTTCTCGGCTGCCTGACGCGCACGAGACGCGCCACTCTGCATGCACTTTTGTATAATTTTACTTTAATTGCTGTTGAGACCCCGGGAGTTTTCAAGTTTCGACTCTCCTTATCTTTTTCACGGCTCCCTCGCCCCTGGGCGGCCCGTCTCCGTCTCTTTCTTCTCTTTAATCTATTTCTACCTAAAGCTTCTTGCCTTTATTTCTCCCATCCCTCTCCGCTTACCATCCCAACGTCATCTTGGCACACTTAACCATCTCTTCCTACGTCCGCTCCGCGCGCTCGCACCTCCGAAACTGCCTGCAGGCTATGCACGCAGTAGGTACCCTCCGGTTAGTTCCGACGGGGCTAAAACTGTTTTATGCAACCCGTTCCCACGTTTTAACTCATAACGCGGCGCAGTGCATTCGACCGCCCCTCGAGATAAGCCTTTCACGGTGTCGCTTCCGTTTCAAGGGATCCGCGAAATATGATCGCGTCCAGTGGCGCCCGGGACCAGCGAGGATTAAGAGGATGCCCGAATTAGGAAAGGGACGAGGCTGGTGTCGAGGCGCGTTTCCAGCTTGAGGGCCGAGCGCAGGGTTTTCACCAGTGAAAAGGAAAAGCGACAGAAATCCCTGTCGCTGACGTCCCAAGGCGTTCTAATGAGCCGACGTTATTGTTTTTATCGCGGAACGGGACACGCCTCGGGATTTCAATTTACGCTGCTTCGTCGGTAGTATTCTCCGCGAACAACACGGCCCGGCCGAGTCGCGCGCCTGTGAGCGACGAGATACAGCGACAGCGCTGCTTTCGGTTTAAAGATGCTGACGTGGGACGCCGGTGACGAGGGTGAGCTTCGTCTAGGTGATGTGTCTTTTCGTTCAGGATGTTGGAAATAAGAGAATTTTTGCCTGGTTTGGGTGGGAATTCTTTGATAATGCGATTGCGCAGTGCACGTCCCGAGGAATAATAAATAAGGAAGCAGTGGAAACTAGGATTCAACGTGTTGAGCTTATTTTAAACTTTCGAGGCTGATTTGGTGAAACTGGAATATAAGTTCTTGAGGTTTGATTAACGTTCCGATTAATGATTGAACGACGGTTAGTTTTTTGCGTTTTATAGAATTTAGATACTTGTGAAACGTTTCGAATTGCGTATCTGTAATTCAGTGAAAATTTTTATTGCGTCTGTGTCTACGAGTTATCCAGTCATTGTTTGTGGCTCATTGGTTATTGTAAAGCAAAATAAACTGAACACTAGTGCTGAATAAACATGCGTTCCCATTCAAAAACAACAAAATGAAGAATGTACATACTTCGTCACTGCAGTATTGCAACGTCCGAGTACGTGCATAATTATTCCACGGTTTACTTTTGCGTTATTTAAATAATGGTGCATTCTTGCATAACTGCCGGGACTACAAGTATGCATTTCATATACGGTGAAGCAAATTGCAACAATGTTACAAAAGCACCACACACGCTCATGTGTGCTGGGGCGTGCGTTAAAATGAACAAGGGTCATGTTGAGCGTGTGCCGTAGAAAATGGTAATATTAATGAACACATCTTTTTTGTACAAAAACTAATTCCTCTACCCACGTTTACCAACACATTTTGTGTTTCTTTCTTGCTTCGCTGTTATCCTCAAACTGGTCAAAGCTTTTGAAAAGAGCAGCGCGTTTACATTATTTTACAACTTTACAATCTACTCCCCATTTTAATTATAATTATAATACTTCGCGTTTAACATTCAAAACAAATTGCGAACCTAATAAACGACGTGCAATAGTCACCAAAATATATCGAGATGCAAGGTATCAAACATTGACAAACCTATTATATTGTAAAATATGTAAATCGGAATGATATAAACATTGATATAAAAAATTAAAAAAATAACTAAGTTTATTAATAATGAAACAAGAAACTATATATATTAACAACGCGCAACTAAAATACAATACGAAGGCACACTACTCTCTCGACAAAATCACTCTTTTGCACATTAGCATTCAAAAATGATTCTCCCCTCACAATCATTCTTCTCACTCGCACTTTCAACAAACTCTTAAACACACTCGTTAACACGTTAAACGCCACACCGGTCCCTAGGGACCGGCGTTAGACTTTTCGTTCAGGCGCGGCCGGTCCATGCGGACTTTAGGTTCATATTACACGACCGCGCGTGTCGGTCTTTACGCACTGATGTGAGATTAAATATTTTGCTTAGGCGACATCGGTTTTTGTTCACTCAAGGTTTGAAAAAAAAGAATATAATATTTAAAAAAAATTAATGTAGTTTATTAAAACAGGGTAAATAGAGGTGTGGTTTGCTTTTACATTCATTGCAGAAGGTGCTAACTTTTTGTGTTAAATTCTTTGCCACTTTTGAACCTAATATTCGGGAATTATTATTATAATATTGAGAAAACTCCGGTCCTCAAGCCGATATTTCGGCTCGTCCGTCAGTGGTGACAGCCGCGTCTGGGCCTGAACGGAACGACAAGCAAGTCGGGCTGGGCACTTAACGTGTTAACAACAAACTCTCAAACACGCAACCTCGGCCGTTACCTTCTTTTATGGTCCTCCGCTCACTCATTCTCGCATTCACATTTTTTAAAAAATATCCTAAAACTACGATAAATTGTAGATACTTTAGTGTGATGTCCTCAGGATTCCGATCCACGATCAATACCTTCCATGCAATCCTAACTGCTGCAACATCAATCCATACCGATTCCAAAGGATTCAAGTTCTACCTTAAAAGTTGAATTTACGACCTCGTTCGTTATGTCTCAACAAACGACCATACACCTCGCTCGCAACTTGCATCGTGAATTTCGACGAAAACGCAAGTGTCGGGACATTGACCGGCGGAATGGTTGCTCAGGGCTCGGTGGCGCAGTTAAGGTGACCCTTTGTCGTCCTCCCTCCAGTCCCGAACCTTCCAAGCGGTCTCAAAAGAAGCTGGAGGCCCGGAGCGGCTCGCGTAACCCCGATGTCTCGGGTAGATGTTATCGGCCGACCTCGCAGTGTTTACCCGCGCGCGTACTAAGGCCGACGCGATGGCCGGACCCATTCACCGGGGCTATCAGCCGTTTACATCGCAGGCATCGCGACAAGAACTTGTTCTCAACCGGGTCCACGCACCCAGTCATTGACGCTGGCTGATACATTCTCGCCCGCCTTATCGGGCGATATCTAGAGCCCGGGCCGTAGGCTTTTTCTCGAAACGCCGAGCAGAATGGCCGAGATTCTCCGGATTACGCGGACGATAATTATTTCTTTCGACTCGGTTGCGCCGCGGGATTTAAAACCGCGAGCCATTGAATGAAATTTAATATTCATCAAGACTCGAATTGAAATGAATATGCTGCGAAACGTGTACTCTCGCAGTGGAGAATAGAGGGTATCACTGGTCGCAAAAGACAGCGGTCGCATCGGGGTCACGGAGCCAGCCGCGTTACGACTTAAAGATAAATCCTTTGGCCGCGAGAGCGTGCCTCTGAGGCGCACGGAAACGTCGAGTTCCGCTTTGTCCAAACGTTTTCTCGTTCTTTTCTCGCTTTCCCGTCACCCGCGTTAAATAGCGAGCATGCACCACCGCCGCGCCTCTTATCATTTCGCTTTTCACTGCAAAGCTATTTCATTACACGCGGTATGTCCCAATGAACAAAACGCGGTGAAAAAGGCCGGAGAAACTTCACCCAGGCGCGTTCGCGAATCTTAATGGAAGCTGGATCAACCGGACAGCTGGATGTAAGGGTGAAAACGGGATTTCAAGATTCGCGAGTGTAATTAAGGGATTTAACTCTCTCCAAGAGTATACATGTCCATGTGTGGGTACTGAAGTGATGTTTATAATGAAAGAGAGTTCCTCCTTTTTTTTTGCAACGAATTTACGGAGTTTTGGCTCGCGAAGCGAAAATTATTACACTTTGCGTACATCTTGGAAAATGTATAAACGTGCGCAACATTTTGCAGCTTTAAGCAGTGCTGTCGTGTAACATTGAAAACCTGCTGTTAAGTGATCATATTATATATATATCTTATATTAAAGTGTACTTATGAATCCTTTATTTTTGATGTAGGCATTAGATATAAAAAACCCTTTTACGAGCCTATCCTAGCAGCAATAAAGCCCAGGGACCCATTGCTTGTCGTTTTTAGTTAATCCATGGATTGAGCCCAAGGTAGGCAATAGCTACGAATTTTATACCTGCATGTAATTTAAAGTCGAGGCGATCCTTGGGGCTATTGCTGCTATGGTCGTTAGAAATTTCCGAGTCTCCGGCTAACGGAACCAACCGACGGACCGCTGGCGGGGAAGTAGGGTTTTCCCAATTTTTGAGAAACAAACATTTAGAAATTGAAATATTAGATTGAGAAACCGTAGACTGTGTCAACTTCTTTCGGGTTCCCCAAAATACATCCTCCGAATCCCCAACGCCCCTGAATTCGGTTTTTCTTTCCTACATTGAAATAATCAAATTAAGTACTCGTGATTTCCGATTTCATATGTGAACTCTTGATGTCACCACTATGGACATATTCATCTTGGGAAAATTCATTCGGATATACAAGATGTCTTTTCAGTTTGAAGCAAATCTTGGATTCCAAGCATCGACTCATTCGCAGAGCCGAATCGTTGGCGAAACTGTTCAGTCCTCGCTGAAAGGAACGTCGAAACACGGTGACATATTTTCTCTAATAAATTACAGGCCGTATACGAGCGCGATACAGGCTGGTCATTCGCGATAGCGCAGCTCTTTCGCCGACCGCCCTTATTGCCGACCTAAAACCTCGACCGTGCACTAGCCCCTCGCGCCATTACGGCCGTTGTCCCTTGGCCAGCGATATTGCTGTTCGTGGCCCTTTCCGGCTCGTTTCTCTTGCGGCCGACGACCACTCGGTTCGACTTCTCCGATCTGTCGTCCGGTTTACAGTTCCATTTCGAAAAAAGGGGACCCGACGGAACGGGCGTGTTCTTCCCGGTGTTCTCGCGTCGGATTCACGATAAAGAGGATGTTACATCCGGCACGCCGCAGTTTGTTCGTCGTAGTTCGCAGGAGATTTAAGCTCTGTTGGATTTATTCGCGAAAGTGCTTCGAAACGTTTACTCATGTGAAATGTGCGCTCGTGGTACTACTACAGAAACATTCTGGCTCCACTGGTGACGTGTAATGTTTTAAAATAGTTGCGAAAGTTCTTCCTGCGTTTTTACAAATGATGAAGACATTTTTAGTAGATATTGCTCCATCGAGTATGTTTCGCGAACTCAAAAATTAAAGTGACACGGCACTACTGCGACGATAGATAATTAGATGCCAGCTTTCTAAGATTCACCAAGAAAAATGGGTTTGCAAGATTCAATTTCGAAACAAGTTGCACCACCAAATTCAAGAGATTTATTAAGAGTCCCGCGTTGATTTCAGAATCAAGAACAGAAAACAGGATAAACGGGACAGGCGAAATCGGGGCTGGACTTACGCGTTCTGGTTTGTCGCGTTCATGTAACCGGTTGAAGGGGAATTAATTACATCGCGTGATGATCGAAATCTCTGGGCAACCGTGTTATTATTTATTCCTCCTGCCGCCGGTGTTATCCTTATCTAGTGGACGAGCGTCGCGCGATACCGAAATCCACGATAATTGTGAAGGCCGCCGATAGCGCGCGAAGTAGTAGAGAGGGTTGGCGGGAAGTTGGCTTTCTTGCAAGGAAGTCAAACAAATAAATGTTCTGACGGGCGAACATAAAACTCATAATATATGAGATAGAGGAAATACCGGCGATCTCTCACGTGAATCCTCACGTACCACTCCCATACATCATCCCCGACCACCGGCCGAGACCCTTTCGGCCTCCACAAACTCAACAACTTTTCCAACACCGTTTCCCATTTACATGTACACGCGCTTCCGCGCGGTCGATGCGCGTTGCATTTCATATTCGAACACGCCCGGCACGCCGGATACGCCGAGCTTTTTTCGACGGGGACGCCCGCCCGGGGGCCGCCCCTTAAAACCTCATAATTCTTAATTTGCCCGCTGAACGACGGCTCGGTTACGCAGGCTGATTTAATGCGGGTTTTCGGCCCAGAGGTTTTATAATACTGAGAACGCGACGCTTTACCGTTTATATTATGAATTATAAAATTCTTATTTTCTGCTGATACCGGTAAGGCAGGATCTTGTAGGCATGACATAAAATGGTGAGAACTTGTTTAAATAATACTCAAACTCTGGTGTTCCTCGCTCGAAGGCTACAGAGAGAACGCCTTGAGAAGGTCGCTGTTTAGCCGGAGGACCTCCTCTTGTCAGCCTAGCTCTCACTCTGTTTATTGCTCCCAGAGGCTCGGGGACGTTTTCCCTTTAAAAAACACCGATTGATGAAACGCAAACAACTAGCATTCGACTTTCTCTTCCCTAAGGTTATGTTACACATCTTTGTTCCAGGTGTCTTAAGAATGTCCTACTACTTGGAACTATTAGACTAGTTGTGATAGTGTATTTTGGTTTCCTTCCGCGATTATTACAAAGATGAAGATAGTTTTCTAAAAATTTATTTGAGAAAATTGATGTGCTCGCGGTTAAATGTAAGTCAATAGAAATCCGGATAAACTCTTGTGATTTATATGAAAGTGTACAAGTTAGTTTTATTGTTTTAACTGGAAATCGAAGAAACCTACAGTTGGTTACTCACATGATCCCAGCGGGCCAGTGACTCAAAAGTGAAGAGGGGCAAGGGGATTCGGCCGTACGCTTCACTCAGGTCGCGGCTCGGCTAGTAACGAAGACGTGCAGAAACTAATTCCGCCATTTATTATCGGGCCGAGTGCCTCGAGTGGCCGCCCCCTTGCCTCTCTACCCGTTTCAGACGCTGGCCGCCAGGGATCACGTGAGTCGCCAACTGTACCTACCCGATTTACATCAAAATACTTTCACCGAGTAAATCTTTCAACTCCTCCTGCACTTGTCCCAGTGTATAGAAACTAACTTAAAACGATAATAACCTCGATTAAACCACGCGTGTCCCAAAATGATATACTCGCCGTAAACGCATAAAGATCCGTAATCCACCCGCGACCCGAAAATTCGGTTCATCCAACCCTAGCGAGCATCTCGATTTCCCGATTTATTTTCTCACTGGGACTGTTTTACGAAGGGCCAATCCTCCGGGGATCCTCCTTAAAACTCAGTAACTCTTTATTCTCCGTATCCCGAGGGTGGCTTCTTTCAACTGGAACACGGAGAAGAGGTGCAACGATGCACGAGCGCAGCCCTACCGGCGAATTCCCGATGCATCCGGCCCAGGGAAAAACCGATTGCGTTGCTGGCTATTACCGAGCGGTCCGAGGAACCGCTTTTTCCCTTCGCCCCTCCCCTTGTTCGTCATATTTCATTCACAGTTCGCGGAGGGGTTCGCAGGCGTAGTTTCCAGTCGATCATTAATTTTAAACTCGCCGAGCGCTGAGGAAATCAAACGCGTTCCGTCCCGAGGCCGAAGTTCGAATCCCTGGAATGCATCGCGGGTCGCCGATGAATTTTTCATTTCGATCCGATATTAATATGCCGGCCCGTTCGACCGGTTTCGCCGGGCCAACGTGAAAAACAACCGAATTCCCACGTGAAGAAAAAGAATTTGGGCATCCTGCGGGATAGATCCTTTCGGGACGAGCACGATACACGTTGGTTCCGATGGTCTGGAAACCATACCGACGCTACGACCGCAAGGTTTTACGATACAACGTAAAGTCACAGTGACGAAAGATCTGCGCACTCCGCTTATCTGCGCCCGTAAACCTCCACGCAATTCGATGCGCGATCGAACGGCTTACGCTTTAGACCCGCGAAATAATTGGGAATTAGCCCCACCCACGCGACACCTATCCGAGGCCAATTGGGGTCGAGGGAAAGACTCGATGTGGGTTGGCTCGACTGTGATTTCCGTACTTGAATTATCCTAGAATTGTACTTCGTGTGAAATTTAACGCAAAGAGCAGTAGGAAGTGTAATAGAATTTGAATCTTTATTAGGAATAACGAGACTTTCGTTAGAAGGAAGTTAGGTTAGATTGTTCATGGCAGATATTTAATTGATCGGGACTGTTTGGGAATACATATTGAATTTCCAAAATAATGGCGAAGGATATATAGTATAAGATTCAAACACAAATCCACCACAATATAATACCATTGATACTGAAAAGAAAGTGATAACTTTACCATCTAAAATATCCTTATTCGCTCGATTCATCGATAACAAGGTGTTCAAACATCCAACGGTAGTCGAGTAGTTAACATAATCCGCGCGGCAGCTTCCATAGGCAAACAGTTAGCGTATCGCGACCCGAATGTACATTAGAAACCTATAGAAGATGGAGAGGAAAGAACAGTAGGGGAGAATGGGAACCTGGAGAGTAAGACGTCTCAAGCGCGATCCATTTTCGTTGCCTCTGGATCCGAGGGAGTTCATCTATGAGGCCGGGTTCAAATATTCCAATATATCCTGTACATCAAACTGTTCAGAATTTTATGCGCGCCCACGCCCGTCTCCCGATAAAGGAGAAGCGGCGCGGCTTTTTCCTCGATTTTGGGTTACGCGACCGCCTCAAGAATAGCGGGCGGGGAAGGATAGAGGTCGGACACGCCAGAGAAATCGGACGAAAGAGCAAAGGCGAATTCGGAGAAGGCATGCATAATGGATCGGCGCTGCATGTCGACGCGATTCCCGGCGCTCGATCGTATAAAAATGTCAGCAGCTTCGCCGCGTCCCGACACGGCCCGTCCCGGCTCGACTCGCGGACCGTCCCAGTCTGGCCTGGCCTGGTCTGGCCCGTTCCGTTCCGGCCCCGTCCCCTTTCTTGCGTCGGAGTCAAAAACATACGAGGCGCGCGATCCGGGCGCCAAGGTGTTTTCCCGTTCCCCGTTCTGAATAATTTTAAATCCTTGCGATAGCGAGCTTCCTCCCAGCGCTTTCGTTCCCGGCATCCGGGAACTTTCGCGGCGCGCGCGACGCCGTTACGCCCGGCCACTTCGGTGGCTCCTCCACGAAAAATACCCCCATTGCTCATTGAACAGAGACAGCCGGCGCGCGGGGCGTTCAGGTTCCGCGGACGATAATGCTCCTCCCGGTTTTGCAGTAAATCAGTTTATCGCGTTGACCCGGATACTTAGCCATTCCTTTGGGTTGTAATTCACCCGAGCATCCGGCTGTTGGGCCACCACCTTAATCGGGTATCGCGATTCGGGGCGTCCCTTTCGTTCCACGAATTTAATGGCAAATTAATAATTCGGTCGGGATAGCGAACAAGGATCTAGTTCCCTTCTCTTATAGAAAATCGATTTTCCTTGAGCGATGGAAGCGAGTTTGTGTTATTCGAATTGATTGCTATTCGATGAGTTCGTTATCGGGAAGATTAGATGTTTTTTACCAGTTGCTGGCAGCTAGGCATGCGGGGAGCAGCATGGTTTGTGTTAACAGTCATAGCGTTGCCCTTTACCTGTGAACAAAAGATACTGCTGTTAGATAAATGCGAAAGATGCCACGATGGAGGGTTTAGAAGCATTGTAACCTTTCAGCGATATGCCACCAGAAATGCAGTGAATTCCTGCCAATCAAAACAACGTTGACAATGCGCGTGGTGTAGATAGAACCGGTGTTACGGTCTTTATGTCGCAACACAAAACATTCGTACAACGCTGCAGTCGCTTTTCATTCCTTCTATCAGAAACGTCGCGACGCTCGAACGGGAACAATACTTTATTGATCGGAATCGCTCATAGTGCGAGTAAAATCCTCAGATTAATCGTACACGAGAGTATATCCACACTATACAGTAACATCTCTCAATTCAGATAATTGTAAGTACCGCGTTAGCTTAACCGTTTGCACCCGCAAGTTTTTCACTAGAAATATTTAATACTTCCCAATAAAATGTAGATGACATTTTTTAAAACTGAGTAAGGAAGAAACATAGTTAAATTAAGAAACAAAGCTATTTTATAACAATATTTCACATATCGATGCGCTATATTATACAAAGTTTAATGTTATATATATACTGCTTTATAATTTCGCTATCATATCAAAACAAGTGGCGGCTAACGGTCGTTCCACAACTGCAAAGAGTTAATATTTGCGAAACTATCTAAACAAGGGGGTGAGATTCGCGCATTGTAGCACGATCTCCGTTGCTTCGATCGCGCGTCAAGAGTCTATCAGACGCAAGGCGACTCCTCCGCTGCGGCGGTCAACGAGGCAATTGTGACTCTGACGTCTTCGGGTAATTCGGATCTTGGTGAGGCGTCGATCGGGATTGGCCGGAGTTTCCGATGCTCGGAACACCCGGCAGGGATTCCATTCATGTGCCAAGTCTCGCGTAACTAGTGATGACGTTCGTTGTGTGCACGCGGATGAATCAACGGGGACGTAATCAAGTAAACCGCCGGCAATGGACACGCTGACGAATTCTGGCAGCGGGACCTATTCTCCAATAGCAGCTGCCTCGGACGCATGCGATGAACATCGCCATTCGAGGAGATTGATCTCACAGCGAGGTCGCCGCGTATCCTAAATCCTCGACTTCCGAATAGTGATCGCTGCGATCGAGGTCCCGCCAATTGAATCGTGCATTCCAACACAATCGCGACGAGAATATCGAAGACGGAAATTCGTTAATCAACATAACCGTCGAGCTCCCGGTTTCTCTTAATCGTTCCTCAGTATTCTTGATTAGATTCGAATTGCTTTTACAAAGAAACTTTCGTGTTTACAAGGAGCTTCCTGCTCTCGCCAAACAACTTTCATAAGAGTAATTCTCCTGTAATTTTTCTGGTCTACTGGGGCAATAATGTGCTGAACGGAGGACAGACAGTCGACACCATAAACGAGAATTCTAGAATCACAGAAGAATGATCGTCGCGAAGAATAACGCGACCAGAATTAGTATTCCGGCAAGCCAACGGAGTCAGAGGGAAAATAACTGATTCCAGGGAAGATTCTGCCAAGTCGTAACCAATTAAGTCGGAACAAAATTACGGACCCCGGACTCGAATTTTCTTTCGAAAGTTCGGAACCGTTTCAATCCGGTGCGCAGATGCGGATACCCGGCGATTCGTCGATCAGCCGAACTTCCCAAGTAAAATTTGTATGATAATAAAGATGGAGCCGGAGTGCTGATTGACGACGCCGGAACGAGCAAATACACCATCCTGGTCTCTGAAAGTCCACGGCACTTCGGCAACTGCGACCCGGCAGCTCCGAGTTTCCGACTGCTCGGTCGAATAGTTTTCATTGCGACGCATCAAGCAGCGGGATAGCTTCGATTCTTGCAGGGTACACACTTTTGTAACTCGACCCGCGAATATCGCCAGCAATCCCGGCTCTCCGCTCGTGCCTCGGACGCTGTGACTTCGGAAACTTCTTCCAGAGTTCTGTCTATCGCTGCCCGATCCGACCAATCGGCGAGCAGCCTGCACATGCAAGCTCTCGTACCTGGAAACCCCGCGTGCCAGCTTCTCTTAGTTCCTCCGATTCCTAAGGATTGGATCTTCAGATCTCCGGTACTCACTTGTCGCGAGTTTTTATCAGAACTCTTATCAGAGAACGTTCTCCAATGCTCTATCCAGACTGCTCCGGGATTCGCATGTAGTCAAGGACGGTACTTGAATTTCGCGGCTATCGTTCCAATAATGATGACATAGTATTCTAATATCTGTTATCTCTATTTTATAGAACATTCTATAACTGATGTGGACTTTAATACGTTTCTAATCAAGTTAGCTACGACTATTTGCTTCAATTGCTGTGCTTAATATCGTAATATGTCGTTATCTCCACTACAGTCATTGATTTAATTTGAACTTGAACTAGTACTTTTAACATTATCAGATACCTACTAATAACTAATTCTCATCATTTTAGAATGCCACATATACGTTGACTAGGAACATTAATCAATGATAATCGTTTAATTCTATTTTCTTGCTCCGACACGCCTCGTTAGCATCAAAAACTCATGCATTCCCTGCTAGACGCCACGCGGCACTCGCATTGCTGTAAAAATCGCGGGGCAAGGGGTATCCAGTCATCAAGAAAGCTTTTCGAGGGGTGCAAGGTGTCTCGCCGGTCCTCCGAATGCGCTAATCATCCGGATTTCCCGGCGCATGTCGCATCGCCCGGTGTTCTTTTGTGCCGGGTAGTCGGACAAAGGTGTCTGGTGGTTCCTTTCCGTGACTAAAAGTTGAACACAGGGAGGAGAAACGAGTGGCGCGTCGCGCCGAGGTGAGAAAGCGCACGGCTGACGGATTCTCTCCCCTTTTTCCCACCCAGCCTGTTGTTAGGACTATTGCTCGCCCACTCTGTCCAACGCCTCGGCGACAAACAATGCGTGTCTGTGAACATGCATCCTCCTCTCCTTTACTTGGCTTTTTCAACGCGAAGTCTGCGACCCGTCCTCCTGCCAACCGAGTCTTCTGAGCCGGTGGACGCGTCTGTTTCGTATATTAGGGAAAGTTCGCAAGAAGTTGCGGTTCTGGCGTCCGGCGGCGTGACTAAAGACGCCCGAAGACAGAACGGGTTGCCGACACAACAAGGGACGGGCAAAACAAACAGCTAGCCTGTTAAACCAGAGCTTCTCAAATTGTGTCGTGTGACTAAAGGGGGTCGAAGACTTTTCAGAGAAGCCAAAAAATTCCTGGTCATGCAACGACCGATAATACAAACCAGTTTGGCAACGCTATATGTGTAATACGCTCATGAGTTTGATCATGATTCGTTATTGTTGGATGTTAGACTAAACGTACACGCGGGGATTGAATTGAATGTAAGTATATTATTCGAAAGATAGAGGATTCCGCGACGTTGAAGGATCCAATGAAATAGCGCTAGATCGAAACATATGGGTACTTTGGGAAAAGAATATGCAACGTGTCTGAAGTACTATGTAGTTTCGACTGCTCCTTGGGCAACGTAGCTTAAACCTTAAATTCGGGTTGTAGTGTCGGATGATTGAATGCTGTCTGGTTCCTAGATGATTCGATCAAGAGTCGAACGACCGAAAGTCGACGTTGCTGTGATTCAGTTGTTATAGTACAACTGCCTTATCGTTACTAAATCACTCTAAATAGAGACTGATCATCAAACATTATCAGTGAATGTTTCAATCCTTATCCTTAGTTTATATGTCTCCGCATCCAGGGCCGCGAAAATATTTATTGGAGTAATAGGGATCGCCAAGTGTAAAAGTTTGAGAAACCCTGAGCTAGACAGACACCGAAAGGCTGCGCAAGCGGAACACGGTTATCCGGATAGCGTACAAAGTGCTCCAAAACCGCAACCGGCGGCCGAAAGCAGTCGATTCTCCCGAGAAACGAGTTAATTCGTCCGACCGGCTGAACGAGGTACGCGCGTTTATTGGAACCTGTTCGACGGCCGGCTTGCGGGAGTAATTTTGCATGCGATACCCGCCTCCCGCATCCTATTTCCTTTCGGCCGCATCGTCAGACGTTTTGCAATTCCGCGCCAGAATCAGGCTTTAAAGCCGTTCGTCTCGCGAATGGGAGCCGCCACGGGAGAGACAAAGTATCAATGATTATCTAATTTGCGGATTTTATTCCGGGTTGGGTTGATATCATCGGAACGGTTGTCAAAGTAATGTGATGGTGCATCGAATTGGAATTATTAGATGTTAATTAATAGGCATCGCGAACTTTCAGATACCTTGCGTTGCGTGAAATATTGATACCTATACGAGGTCACTCCATAAGTGATTCGTTCCGTTCATACTAACTTCTAATATAAGAAATTAATACTTACGTTCCCTTTTGTAGGGTTACTAAAATAAAAACTAAGTCCGTAGTCAGGTTAAATACATTTATTACGCGATGTGGCTCTAACGAGGAACGGCGACTAACTGCTTTTCCTCAACGCTTTTCTAAGAAGGAAACCTCTTCAGACGAGGGCGTACGTGACCCAGGCTAGGTCCTGGTGGTCCCCTTGGTCATAAATTAGTCAATGGGCCTGGTCTATATCTCAGGACCCCAAGTATTGACACGCAAAAGGGCGAACCGTCTACACTTTAATCGTTGTCGTATCGACTATTTACGTTATAGCTTTTCCCCATTTCTCGATTCTTTAATACCATTTTCGAAAGAGTTCTGCACTGTACTATTAAAGAATTCATAAGAAATTAACCGTGGAATGGCCTATTAGCACATTGAAGATCACATGTCAATTTTTCTGTTAAAGCAATATTTTATTAGAATCCAGCGTCTTTTACGAAATATAAATAATCAGTTCATACGTTTCAGGCAAGAGTCGAAGAAACGGAGTTAAACACGCCCAAAATGAAAAGAGAGACTTCCAATTCGATTATCGTTCCTACAGCGAAAGAAAATGATTCTACATATTTCATTTCGCGAAAGGGGAAGACGACATTTTGCCAAGAATTTTGAAATTCTTCGGGTAACGGCGTCGCGATAAAACGGGGACGGGAGACGCGCGCACCATTGGGGTGAAATTTTGAATCGCGGCGACGCAATTTAGCGAAAGAAAGCCGGCAAAGAAACTTCCGTCGTAAATAGCTTCGAATAAATAAGCCAACGAGGATCAAAGGCTTCGACAAAGAATTCATGCGACCACCGTCAAGGGAGCGAACGAACGAACGAACGAACGAACGAACGAACGAAGGAATACGGGCGGCCGCGCCGCGCCGGCAAGAATCGCGAGGATTTAAGTGGAATGCGCCGCGCCATATTGTGGCAAGACTTTTCTTATCGCGCACTTCGGTTCGCCGGTACATTGAAGGAACTCGGCCGGGGGTCTGGCCTGATAAAAAGGGACGGCAATTCGCTTGCCATTTCAAAGTTCGCCGCTAGCCCAAGTTATTCGGTGTAGGTTGTCCGTGACTGTATACCGGGTGTATCGGCAACTTAGCTCCGCTGGAAACTTCCCGGGAACTTGCGCCCGATATCGTTATGATTTTTTAAACGCCGCGCCGGGAAGTTTTTTAACCGAGGGAGACCCTATTCGTTGGTGACCGCTGACAGTATGGCCGGGGGCTCCAGCCTATACAACATACCCATCGTGTAAATGCATATTTTACTCGATACGATTTAACGCGTGAATAGTCGGCATTTAATAAAAGAATAACAGGTATCGTTTATTCATAAAGTAATAGAATAAAGTTCACTCCTCCCGCGAGGATCAAGTTAAGCGTAAGTGAAAAACTTTGAACGGAGTTGCCAACGATTTGTGTAAACTCTTGAAACTCTGATCGAGCTTCCGCGGATACCAAGAATTTGTTTCCCAGCGCGCGATGCACGAGCGAGAAATTACTCGGAACGAGGCGGCGGGATTCGCAGCGACGACGATACTTTTTCCCGCGACGCGTTCTCTCGTCCTTAAACACTTTCATTGGCCGCGTTTCTATTATTGCCACCGAAGTTCGTAACTTCCACGCACGCTAGCTCTTAGGGGATGCATTAAACTTTCCCCTCGATGAGGGTACAACGCTACTGTACATAAGTTAAACTTTGCCTGCAAAGTCGAGCGACCGTCATGAATATATCCCGCGAGAAGTTCGCTAAGCGGAGTTAGCGGAACATCGGGCCGCGTGCCGTTTGACCCAATATTTTCCAACGGGAACGATTTCGGCACATATTCCTGTGGCTCGTGTATTGTCGTTGAGAAACGAATAAAAACACAATCGACAAAACTCCCTCTCTCTCTCAAAAGAAGATAAATGAAAAAATACAAAAGCTTTAGATGGAAAGATTATAAAAGTTTGGGATAAAATTTGTTGTTGATGACTCGACGTTTATGGGTTAACAATTGAAAGGAACAGGAATAGAAATAGAAATTCTTTTTGAATGGTGCGTAACAATGGCTCGCGAACTCGCGTTTTCAACGGATATTCGCGAGCAACAATATTTTTTATTCTATAGAAAATTGTTAACAGGAAGTTAACTATTCGGAGTGTTCCCGCGGATGTTATGGTTCGGTGTAGATCGATAAACAGTATTGGTCCGATAAATTGCTATTATTCCCGGCGAATTAAGTTACAGGCAACAACTGTAATTGTCTGTATAGTAATTAATGCGAAATGTGATTCCATTGACTGCTTTGAAAGGCAATTGCAACGATGAAATAATACGGTGGAAATAGTTACACGAGTTCGGGCGCAACAGCACTAATTTCTGATTAGTTCACTGGTAATTGCGAAGCGATAACGTTGCCGAAGCACTCGACGACGCTTATCAACGCGAATGTCCGCGAAACTATGTTCTCCGCGCTGATGAGCCATTGTTTATTCCGGTACCGCGGATAAAACATTTTCGGGTCAAAGTTGTCGCGGCGCGCCATTTGTTTGCGTAAATTAAATGGTCTTACCGTCGCGGCAGTAAAAAATTAAGCTGATTTTTGTTGATTTTTCCAAGCGAAAACTATTACACTTATCTATTCCGAACTTCCTAGATTTATTCGCGAATTGTAGCTATTCCACGCAAACGACACGATTAAATTTTTATTCACGGCTGGCAACAGATAAAGAACTGCCAGTTTTTAAAAATGTGTATTACTCTATCTGTCAAAAATGTTTCTGTGTTAATTTAGTTATGTGCTGCTGCTGATGTTTTGAAGTATTGACGTTAATATACATTATTTAATGAATTGATTTGTACATCCTGAAAATTATTAGTACGTACGCCGGGAAACCACTGTAGATATTTTTAAACAGTTTGTGCATCTTTGATCGTTACATTCGAGTGGTCAAGTCTACCTATATAGCGTTTTTCGATTTTGGATGTGTCAAACTGATCACGTTAATTGATTACGCCGTTTCAAAGATTGGACGGGTCCATCCTGTGTGTCGATCAAAATTCGCCGATGAGAACGGCTAATAATATTACCATGCAGTGCTTTATTTAACTGGTAACATCCAGGCTGATAGATTTTTAACACAATTCAATACACTTTATTTCTGGTTTTCGTTTATCTGTAATTTACAAACTTCCAATACGTTTTTAAACATGTCTCTTTCTTTCATGTAGGTATCATTCATTTCCTTGAGTCCAACATAAATACATTGGATAGAAAATAAGAGGAAACAAACTCCTGTGTTCATTATCGAGCAAAAATATATAACCATTTGATACATCCTTTGTTTTCGTGAAATATTATTTCCATAATATTGTCTTAACATTTGCTACCAGGTGAAGCAATTTAAATAAAATGTGTGTACTTAAAATTAGAATTTATTCAAAGAGAACTAAGGTATACACAACGGTGGAAAAAGAAAATGGCGAGGAAATTATACTCCCTAACAATCACATAGTTGCAATTCACAGTTGCATCGATTTTGTCTCGAAGCCTTTGTTCGAGCACTCCGGTAGATGAAACGATCAGTGCATCGACAACGAGTGAACCAAGGTGCTGCCAATAAATCTTTCGATCCACGAAAATCGATACGCGGCCAATCTCATTAACGCTAATTTAATACGAATTTTTCTGAATGCCGCGAAACAATGGTACACCCTATAGGCACTCGATAGATCAAACCAAGCGCGCGCGTTTGTTCGCCGAACGATAGAGGGAATAACATTGTCCGTTCCAGAGGAGTTTCCGCGTTGGCGCACATAATTTCAGGATTACTTGTTACCGAACGATGACCCATATCTCCTGCGACATGTAATTAAATACGATCGATCGCCTAATTAGATGTTCCAATGTAAATAATGAGGAGGGATGAGGCAGCGCCGCAATTTCCCCCGATTTTCACAATTCGCCTCTTTTCGCCCCTCCGCGGCGCGTTCGCGCCGCTTTGGGAATTCCGGGCCATGCGCCGCTCGCATATCGATTACCAGTGGCCCAATTGCCGGATCTTGTTATTATAAAAATACTCTGGCGATGCATTAATTGTTTTTAACCGGCGCAAAGGCCTCTATCTCACGAATCTCGTATTAACCTTCGGGGACGACGTCGGTGTAGTGAATTCACTTTGATTCGTTTTTTTCTTTGACCCTTTTATTTCTTTCTCTAGTATTTAAGTAAACTTATGAAACTCATAAATTTTACAAGTTCTAAGACTTACGACTTTTATAACTATCTTACAACTACATTTAAAGATGCTTATAAAATATAATAATTGTGAACGTCAATAAATTTGGATTATCAACCAACTGTGTCGTCCGTAATGGAAGGTCAAAATTGGAAGATTTAGGGGAAACCAGGAATTGGGCGTCGTTAACGATCGAAGGATTGACGAATCGGGTAATTTATAAACGATGAGAACGCGATCCGTAAAAGCGCCGGTGATGCGCTGATTCTAGTTGGTTCCCAGGGTTACAACGAACGGTTCGTCATTGTGCTTCTTTTGTAATTAACGGATTAACGTCCGATCATCCCCGTCCACGTAAATTGCGTCCTATCGGCGATCAATCATTAACGAGAATTCGTTGATTAATGGCGATAGTAGCATCGACACGCTCCGAAGAGTAATTCCAATATGATAGCTGAGTAAATTGTTTCTGGACAGCGCGATATTTGCCCCACCTTTTCCCACCTGTGTTGGACCCGTTTCATTTGTTCCTTGTCACGTTAACGCGCGTCTCCTAATTTACTGTAATGCGAACGCGCTTAATCATTTATAAATGATTTCATTGATTCGTGGACTAAGAGAATTGAAGCGGAAGATTTATATAACTTTCAAAACATTTCAGCCCCCCTATTATATTGATATTAAATAATCTTTCCGAAAGGTACACGAAACAACAAATTTCTATTCAACAGAAATATCTATAAACTACCCTCAGGCATCAGGGCAAGGGAAAAAAATTAATTAAACAAATGTGTTCGCGGTACAATGATTCCCTCCTCCTGGAAAGAATAAAAAATCGAGAAAATCGCTCTTAATTGGAAATCCGGGGACCATCACTTAATTCAATTGCGTCAGAAGAGAGTAGCACGGATTTCTCCGAGCACCAATCACGTCTTATCGTTGAATGGAAGAGGGAAACAAGAAGATGCCACTGGAAAAAGGAAAAAAGAGACAGGGAAAAGACATCGCGCAGTACCCACTCGATCGAATGCACGTCAATATAATTTTATCCCTGCGGGATTGGAAGAATTTTCCCTTTCTTCCTCCTTACCATTATCATTCTCATTTGTTTCTTTCAACCACCACACCGCAAAGGTGATTATGAAAGCATCGGCCAGGTTAAATTACTTTTGGTAACGTTAACCGCCGGCTTGATGCACCGATGAAGATAGCGCTTGCGGGGGTTTGTTGACTGTACGGGGAGGGTTTCCACGCACCTGTCGAGTTTCCCACAATTTTGCCTCACTACCTGGCTCGTTTACAGACATTTTCAAGTGGGTGGACCACTCCGCGCCCCCTCCGAAAAAAGGGGCTGCGCTCTATCACATCGGAAATCGTCGGGGTCTATTTAATGCGATTAGACCGGCCCCGCTATCATCACGGCCTGTTTGATTCGCCTTTTTGTTTCCAAGCCTCGTAATGTCTTCCTTTCTTCTCCTCCTTCTAGCCCTTCCACTGTTTCCCTTCGACATCGTCGTCTCGTTTTACCCTTGTCTCGTTGTTTCCGTCGTGACCTCATCGACTGCAACCGTTTTTCGCGACCCCGTCTATCTCGGCTTTGTCTCTTGACTG
Organism: Nomia melanderi; assembly: GCF_051020985.1. Classification (NCBI taxonomy): domain Eukaryota; kingdom Metazoa; phylum Arthropoda; class Insecta; order Hymenoptera; family Halictidae; genus Nomia; species Nomia melanderi. The sequence continues at coordinate 3,427,569 of NC_135004.1, read as the reverse complement.
ACGCTCGCCGCGCTAATGGCCGGACGGTTCCCTTTAATACACGATGCTCCTTAAGCTTCTCGAAATTACAGAGTTGCACGGAAACTGTCGGGTTAGTACATAAATTCGCATGATTTTCAGGCGATGGGTGTTTACATAAATTTTTACTTTTAGATAATAATTTTTATCGCTGAAGAGTAATAAAATGTCATTATACTGTAGCGGAGTTTGATATTTCAGGCTTTTCAACATATTCAAGAAGTTATAAACGCACGTGGAGTTATATAAATATTTGTTTCTGAAAAAAAATTAATTAGTTACAGTACTGCACAATATTCTTACATTCTGTATTCGAAATATGAACTTCAAACATTTCATTTCACGCTCCAGATCATTGAAACGAAAATCTATTGTTCGTTGAAAATTTCGCTTCATGTTTAAAGCATTATTCCATCCGTATCCTGTGGCGTGTAACAGTATCCGACACATGTTCTGCCAGATTCTCATTGGCCATTAATGGATTGAGTCTCGTCAATTGACATACTCTTTCTCCAACGATCCCAGGAATCAGTGCCATCAACCTGGTAATTGTGGAATGTAATTTCAAAACTCTCTCAAAATCTCCGATTTGCTGAACGCGAGACGAACGAACCTAACACATATTGCAATGAAGACCTACCTGAATAAATCAATATCGCGTTTAATTTTGCACGATATCACAGAGCAAAATACATAAAATGAAATAAATTATAATATCAAATTATTTAATTGAATCTCGTCCTCATTATTTCACGTTTGTTTTGCCGAATGTCACCGCATTAGGTTCCGTTATTTACGATACAGAAATGTTTGCAAATAATTATCGTTTAACACTGAAACCACCAGGAGGGTAAAAATGACCTATTCCAGATTTCTTCCTTTTGAAATTATTAAATCGATAACAGATGTTTCTCTGAGAAATTATTACAGAAATTGATTTAGCAATATATAAGCTGATATATATATAAGCTGAATTATAAATCAATTAAAGTCTCAGTAGATGTACTCTTGGAGTTTCTATAGAGAAATTTCGAAAAGTCAATTTAACTGCTCTATAGTTTCATTGTTAATTTGGTGAATTCCAATGATTCGATTTGATTAGTCTCTAGTGTTATCTGAAAATTAGCATTATTTCGGGTTTCAAGATGACGTGTTTTCCCGTGAAACACAGTTAACCGGTTAATGACGGATCTCGGTGTCGCCTTAATTCCTGTGTCCAATCGTGGGCCCGCTCGTCCCGGGTTTTAATTGTCCCGGCCAGATTTAAGTCTCGCGAGGAGAGCGGTATGCAATTTCATTCCGCTTCCGATCCGTTGTTACAGACGTCGGTGGTACTGGCGTGCATCCGAATCCAGGGGAACAGGGCGGCGACTATTAATTACAGCGTAACACGGTTAATTACGCGCGATTCGAAACTCCGCGGGAGAGAGCCGAGACCTAGCGCTAATGAACGCAATAACGGCCGGCCACGAAGGGATCGAAACACGCCGGGAAATCGCCGCGAAGAAAAACGAGAAGCGGAACGAGCGGGGAGCCTGTGCACGCTCGCCAGGGCTCTCGTCCGGCCCTCTTCTCTCGTTGACCCAATTTGACGCCAGACCAAAGTTACGGCCGACCGGAACTTCCTTTTGGCCCGGGGACGCTCCGTCTGTCCTGGCAAGGGAACTTATTTACTTATGCATTTTAACGAGACAAGCCTGCACACCCTGTATATTACATTATGTAGAACCATATTAGAGGGTGCGCAATGTAACATGCACATAGGGCGGCCCGGTGCACGTGGATTATTTAACGATCCGCGATACCACTAGGGGGAGGACGATTTGAAGCGGAATCCGCGCTACAAATGAATATTTATTTAAGATAATCAGTCGAATGGATTTTTGTTATACGTTCAGGTCATTTGACTTTCGTTGTTGAATAATTTATCCGGTTGGCGGTGTAATTCATTTTGTTTGATACGGTATGCTAATGGTTTCCTCTGAAGCCGTAGAAAGATTACTGTGATTGATCTACCGGAGAGTTGTAAGCTTTTGGATTCGATGTTTGGAAAGGTATTAATGGTGAATATGATGTGGCAACGATTATGTAATGGATTTGATACAAAGAATTAATGATGCAGGGATAATCTAAAGCTGAACTTTATCAATTGTGTATCTTCGTTTGTGCGTGTAGAAACAATAACTTAGATTGATGGCGTACGTTGTTTCATTATGTCACTTTGTTTTGTAAGATTACAACGTTACGGATTTAGGCTGTCTGCTTTTATAACGAGCCACCTTATATTCGGCACAGTATGGTGAAATTTCGCGGTAAATATATCTAGTACGAAATTTAACCGTACCCTTGGGGGAAAGAGTTGTAAATGATTTCCTTATAGAAATAAGTTTAGCTTAAGAGCATATAACGCTAGTTAATTGAACTTCATGGTAAGATTGTATGAAAAAGAACACGAGGAATAGAATTTGGTGATAATAGTCAGCGTGATGTAAAGCGGAAAGGATTCAAGACGTTTTTGTTTTATTAGTTATATTTTGGATCATTCACAGAATAAATTATAAATATCGTCGAAATCTTTAAATGAACTACACGAAAATCTCCATATTATGAAATTGATAACAATTTCTAAGCAGAGAGAATAAAGAAATAATAGATTTTTAGGAAAATAACTATTTTGAAAGGAAGATATTGATATTGCTTGTTAGTGGTGCTCTGTAGTGATGAAGAATGTACTTTGATGGGTTGGTGAATTCCTATAGTCCTAATATGATTATCGTGATATATCTGAATTACTTGTACAGTAATGAGTATTTATTGTATAATCCTTGTGCTAACTTACACTTGATTCTAGTAACACTTCATTGGCTCTTTGTGTACAGTGTCCTTCAAAACATCGGAACGCATGCAACGTTCATCTAATTTTCCAATATAATTACTGATTAACGTATATAACCGATATTTGATTGCGTTATCGATATCCCGTGATTCGTCTACAAATTAACTGCTACATTACTGGCAGCTAGAAGAAGATTATCCAAGTTTTAAACTCGCCTCTTCGCTATGTACTCTCGCGTCTATCCAAGATCAAACCAAACCGTTTCAATTACTGCAAAGTTTGCATAATTAAAAATAACAAAAGCTCGTAATTAAAGGGTGTAATTAAAACAGAGGTTATACGAAGCCTTTGAGAAGAAAAAAGGTTGCTGTTTCATCACCAGTGTCATGAATAGTTACAATTTCGCTTCACTTTGAATCCTTTACACTCCAACAAAGACGTCTGTGTTGAAATAAATTTACAATTTTTCAACATTTAAATGAACATCTATTACTTCCGGTATATCATCATCATAATAAATGATCAAAGTAACGCGCATGCGAAAAATGTTCATAATTAAAGTCTGAATAAAGAAATTCAACAACGTCGACAGTTTATTTACATTGAACATGCAAGAATAACATATCGAAGGTACTTATTGATCAATTCTAATCCCTCCACGTTCCATTATATCACAACTCGATTAGTCCAATATCCCGTGATTAAAAGCGAGGAAAATTCGTAAAAATCAGTTTCGACAAGGGCAAGGCATAAAATCATTTAATACATTGACTGCCAAGTTATTCATATACGAATAACATGAGCCTACATATAAAATTACTTGAACATTTCCTTCTTCGTCACTCAAACGTGAATAACGATAAAACATATATAAAAGATACTCAAAACACACAATTTCTATAAAATTTCATATTTAAGTATTACGTTTAAATATTTCTGTATACACACATACAAATAATCCCAATAAATGAAAAAAAGCAAATTAGACTCTAGAGTTAAAATTGTTCACAATGGTAGCAATCGACGTATTAGCTCCTTGCCCTATGATTTATTTCTGAGCTGTGATCGATCTAAGTGCTTTGTTATTAATAATTTATTGAAAATAAGAGAAGGTTCCAGTCTCATTCTACGTCAACGTGTGCTTTAACGTATAATCATTGATAACAGAGGAATAATATGTAATTTGCATTCAAAAAAATTGAATAATATTGATGTTTGTTAAATTCCATTTGAAATCTTCACTGCGAGTCTGACACGATATTGTAGAGCAAGGGTTTAAAAACATCGCGTATCTCGTCGCGATCAAGTATGTTTTCAACGTCACTTTGTTCGTGTTTCATACGCGCGAACGGTAATTAAATTAGGTCGGCGAGAGAACGCCGCGGCACAAAATAATATGCGGTCGTCTGGCTGATCTTTGTAATTCCCACGGAGACTCTTCTCAGCCTTTTGCATAATACTCCCCAGGGAGAGCCGGGGCGATCGGACGGCCGCGTTCGGCCGGAATTAAACGGGACACGGATTCAATGGGATCGATAAATAAGAGCGAGCCGAGGGGAATCGAGGGAGCCTTAATCGCTGACGCCAACGACCGTATCCCGGTTCTGCTTTCTCTTCGCTCCTCTTTTTTCCTTTCTTCTTTCTCCCTTTTCCGTTTCTCCCTCCTCCGTTTTTCTTGCAACAGGTATTGTCTTCGTCGGACTCTACGCAGAGAATAAACAGCGATCGCGGGTGCTCTGAGAATCGCGTTAACGGGGAATCGTTAAGATTCCGCTACTGAACACCGATACATGGTGCCTCCGCAGTTTCCCGGATTACTACTACGCCGATTCTATCGGATCGTTGAAAAATACAGATGGCGAGAGGTTAGCTTTGAAACAGTCTCATCCAACTGAAGTATCTTCGATATCTCTTGCTTTTGACGATAAGAAGGATTCATGAACGGGAATATCATTTGGTTTAGAAGTTGAAAGCGAAACAGTATTTTCCATGTTCATGCTGTTTTAGACTGTGGAAGTTTTCGTTGTCCTTCAGAATGGGATTATGTAATCTTGGGTATATTAATTGATGCAGCTTGTTATCTCCTGTACAAGAGACGATAAGGTTGTCGAAAGGTTATTAACTAAAGGAATACGAACGAATGGAATTTCCGCCACAAAGGGATGAATGAATAATACGTACAGGAACGATCCCGTATCCGTTGTCGTTGCACAATCTGCGGCGCAATTTCAATTTTATTCGATGCCAGTTTAGATTTATCCCTGTTCCCGTACGTTTCGCACTTTATCGATAAGATTAGCTACCAGGTCGGATTTACTAGCTGGTATGGCAGCCTGTCGCGATTCATCTTCCGGCTTAACTGCCGACAAAGAAGGATATTCCCGGTTCTCGATTGAATTCCATAAATTTTTCTCGACAATCGTATTTAGACATGGAGGAATAGTCATGCGGGATGCGTGTGTTCCGTCCCCTGATTTTAATATACGCGTTCCTGAAGCACAAAGGTTTCCTTGGGCACAATACGGGTAGACGGCCGACGTAATAGAGTGGAATCTCGCGCCAGAGGAAACGATTCAGAATTTTTTTCCGCCCGGTATACAATGAGTCGCATTATTCCAGTAAAATATAGCCGGCCCGATCGGAATCCCGTTTATTTATTAATCAGCGCGGTACCGTCGCCTCCCACGCCGGTTTCTCTGCGAAAAAATCTGAGATACGTCGATTGTACTCGTGCTATAGCTACTAAAGTTCAGTAACAGCCATTCCTCGAGTATTCTGTGAACATTTTCAACGTTCCAATAGGTATTTTCTTTATCAGGAAATTAAAAAATCGACTTTATTTCGGGATTCTTTCAATATTCGCAACGTTAAAAATATATTATCAAAGCGATTTAAAGCAAGACGAGTCTGTTTGCGCTGGCTCCTTAAATACTCCTACAGCAAACCCTCTAAAATATCACGACTAACTTTATTTAGTCGATTGGTTGTCGAGAATCTTTAATAATGCAAGAGGAAAGAGAAAGTTCGTCGACGCTGACTGTTAAATTGAAAGCACCTGAATTCTTGTCCTGGTAAACGTTCTTCATCGAGCGCAACGAATCCTCGAACGGTTTCTTGCATTCTGCCGTGATTAATTATGCAGTTCTTGTCCTATCTACGCGAAAATACGTAACGCGTAGTTTTCACGCGACATGCGCCCCGTTACAGCTCCTCGCGATGCAAAATAATTTCTTTTTCATCCATGATGTTAACCAGGTACCCCAGCGACTATTAACGACATAAATAAATAAAATCGCGCCGTTAACTACAGCACGCTACAGTACGCTCTTTTTCCGAGGGCCGCCATCTTGAATTTCTGTCAGTGAAGCAGTGGAGCACCAGGTGGATGATTATGCGAAGGTGGTTTTAACTCGCGCATTTTTGAACTATAAAATATTTAGCGCCGTAAAACCTATTCCGAATTGTGCACTATCGATAAATTTATTTACTAAAATACTTCTCCGCCAGTACCGCAATTTACACTTCGTTCTAACATTGAACTTTAGCCTGGTGTATTTTATTTTAACATGACACGACTTATAACAGATTGAAAGCACATTATCCTCTATTAGATATTGGAAGAGTAAAATGTTCGTGAAATGACCATTGCGATCGCTGTTACGTCGAAGAAAAGAGGAAGCTGAGTGTCTAATTTTAATCGTACGGTGACATCAACTTTTCGAAAGTTTAATGGAACCTCTCAACCTCTGGAAGCTATTTTAATATTTTTACAATAATATCATCTCAGATATTACCTTTTGATTATGGTTTCCTCAGAAATCATATACAGTGACTCACGAAAGTATTTGAACACCTACCATGAAATACTTTATTAACTATAATAAGTATATTATACAACTCTTACCGAAATATTATAAACATTGTAAGGAGGTATGACTCTCTAGATTATATAGCTAAAGTTTGAAGAAAGTCGAAAGATATATACAATAGTTATAAATTATTTCTTATAAACATAAGGATTACTGAAGTCACAAAAGCATTTAAACAGATACCTTTTCAATCTTTAATATTTAGTATATCTACCTTTGGCACGAATAACATCTTTTAACCGATTATGCATACTGTTTACTAACTTTTCTGTAACACTTGGTAACATAGAATTCCACAGTTCTAGTATTTTTTCTTTTGAACTTGACTTGGATGTTATATTAAATTTTTGTAATTCATTCCCTATTATTGCCCATAGATGTTCAATTGGGTTAATATCAGGGCTTTATGGTGGTGTGACCAACATGTAGGTGGTATTATATATGATCCATTCCTTATGTATAATATGTTACCTATATTTAATACGGAGACGTCAAGTAGGCACACCAGAATAAAATAATTAGAGAAACCTGAAACGAAAACATAGGAAGGTAAAAACCGCCGGTCTCTTATTAAAAGAGTAATTATCGCGTAGCTGTTCTGGTAGAGTATTTCGAGGCCCGTTAATTCCATCCTCGGCCAGATTTTGCGCGCCGAGACTCCGTTAAAAACTCCACCCGTCAAAGCTCCCCTTCAGACGTTCGTTTGCCATCGACTTTTGCACGTCCTGGCGCGCGACGTTGCTGGAATCGCTGCCTCTGACACGACAAAACGGCGTTCATTGGCGATATTCAACGCGACAAAGGGTTCCGGCGGACGTCATAAGTTCGCTAATTGAATAGCCCACTTTTCTCGGCCAGCCTCTAATTCCAACGTTCCATTTCGAATTAACAAGTTACGTGATTCAACACGGGCACTCTTTTTAATCCGGTTACGCGGCAAGCGGCGCGACGACTCGTTGCCTTACAAAATATCGCGCGAATCAAATTCCGGAAAACGTGACGGCATTATACGGACGGCGGCTTAAAACCGGGCGACCGCGTACGGCCGCGTCTAGCGACTAACAAACCTTCTTGCACTTGAAAAACGTGACACGGTGTCGTGAGAAGGTAAAGTATGCACATCCTAGTTGGGATCATTAATACGACTGGCGGTAAGAGAACCTAATTTACCCTCGTGTGACGAGACATGCTATCGATTTTGGCGAACAATACACCATTTTTCTTGATCCGATCTCTCGACGTCGGTGGACCGGATGGAGCTTTCTAATATCGAACATAATTCGTTTAATTGTGAGCTGAGGTTCGAGAAGAACTTGAACGGTTGTAGCTATAGAAATATGTTAGACAATCTATAAAGATTAAAAATGTTATCAGATTAAACGGGGAAGATTACTTATGGCAACCTGAAATCAACATTCATAATTTAAAGGTAACAATTCATTACAATTGTAGTTCCCAAATCTTTCTCAGATCAGATCCATTCTTAATCCCTTTGTCTACGATTTACCTTCGCAGTTGCACATACATAGTCAAACTACTTATTAAGAATTTACTAGAAACCCGAAACACTCCGTTCTTTCTATATTTAGATTCACCCTAAACCTTATAAATGAATAACAAGAAAAACAATGTTTCATTCGAACTGGCAAGAACTGACCGACATTTACATTCGTCGAACTGCATCTGAGATCTCCGCTACGAGTACGATACAATATTTCAACGGAACGTGTTAATTCCCATTGTTAGAAATTTCAACGAAGTCTACCCGAAGACACGAACACAAGAGATCCTGCAAGGTTTAGGTATCATCGTGCGGTGACACAAGGGTAGTTGCTCGATAGAGGAGTAAGTACATCGTCGTAAAAGAAGTCGGTCGCGAGATAATAGAAATACTTTTCTTCCCGCGGCGTGGCGTAATTCTTCTTCTTCTCGGTAGATTGAGACGGCAGTTTCATTGGTTACGGTGGTGGAGATAAGTGATCCGACAGTGGACAAAGAGCGAAGCGAGGCTCGCATACGCGCAGCCGCGCATGAGCTATCTTTTTCGCCGGGGCCGCTTCATCAATTTCAAACAGGAGGACGGGGAACGTTGTGTGCGCTTCATATTTCCTTTCTTGCGTCGGTCGACCCCGCAACACACCCTGCCTGCATCGAGAAAATTAACGTCGCGCGAACACGTTTCAGGGACCGGTCAGAAAACACCGCGACCCGGCTCATGTGGACACTTACGTTCACCTGGGACACGCGTCCCGGTATATGGGTCAAGACTCTTCGTTGCGTTTCCGGTCTCCGGTTGATTTCCCATGCACGCGGGCCCGCAACGACAACGCTGATAAGCGACCACCTCGCGACTTACACCACCCGTTAATTTATTTAAATACCCTCTCGTAAATCACTGCGCGATCATCGTCGCAGAATTATCGGTCACTTCGCGTCGCTCATGACCGACGAAGACCGAGGGACACGGTCTGCGATTCGAACGGTACAACTTAGCCGAGTTAATAACGACATGATCTTTGATAAACCGCATGTCGCGAAATTTGATTTGTAAAACGGCAGGCTGCGTTCGCGAGAGAAGGTAACAACTCTTTCCTCCATGCAATTAGGAAAACAGGTTAGCGGCCAAAGATAAATTTGTATGTGCAACGATGCGCGTGAATTTAACGATTGCGTTGTAATTTTGAAATAAATTACGAGCAATTGCATTAGTGGTAAACTTTAGTGCGGATTTATTGTACGGGAAACCTACTTTGAAAATACTGACACAAACCGCAGTTGTAAACTTTTGGAATATTGGATGGAAGCACGTTGCACGTGACTAAACGGGAAAGCTCTTATCATGGATAATTACTTTATAGATCAGGAGTCATGGTTGGGCTCTGGGATGAAGGTAGGTTGTTAAAATCGCGGGCTGAGTGACAGTGTGAAAATATTGCTCGCGTCATTGCTGTTGTACCGCTGATTTCCACTTCTGGGATCCGTCGAAGGATCATGTTATGTCAATGATGAAACGAAAAAATCGTGTAATGATATCATCGAAGTTCACCGTCCTGGGATGACCTATTCGCGTCACTTTCAATGAAAAAGATCAATCGTCTGCGATCGTTCCGTCGAACGAAAATTAAATTGGACCAGTGACCGTTAAAAGTTCAAGGAAGAGAGAGAGTATGGGTTTCAAATCGGACAGAGATGTTCTTTTTATAATCACCGCTGTACGCTGACTTCGGAGTATCTTTCCTCGTCGCAAACTGTCACACGAGAAATTTTAGATCCCGCGTGACATCTCTTTTCTTTCACGTTCTAAAACGAGACTTTGAATCAAGGTGAATACCGTCAGAATGGGCAACGACTTTTCACTCCTTTTCGGGAATGGAATATTCTGCGTGACTGCCACGTCAATCTAGCCAGCAGCGAGGAAACGTTGAGTAACAAAAGAATTGTAACAGGGTTACCCCGTTTCTAACAAAGACGAAAATGAATTTGTCGCGATAATGGCTGAACGCCAGCAACGAAGTATGTATTAGTAAATTAAAGTACAATAACGAATTACAAGGAAGATTTGAAGTTACGTAATTTTGAAAGTATCTCTATCGATGTCCATTCTTCTATTTAAGTCTAGGCAAATATATTGTACACGTGGAATCGTATTAACCTTTCGCAATCTACTGAATCTGTATATAATATTTGCCCAATGAAACTATTATAAGAACATAGAATACTTTTCAAAGAATATATACTAGCGATAAGCTTCTAGCGACTTCGAAGATATCCGCAAACACTCTAAGGACGAGGATCATTGGAACTTCCCAATGACCAATAGCATTTGCTAAACACGTCAAGGTAGACTCTCGAGAATTAAAGCCCTTCCAAAGACGATCTAGATCCTCTAAGAAGGTGTAGCTTTCCTGAAAGATAATCAAGGTTTGAGAAGCCCTTAAACCGGCTTTCAGTTGGATCAATCAACTTTTCGTAACCTAGTTTCGCCTGTTCACCATCGACACTCTATAAACGTCGCTCGGTTCCAACGTTAAATAGTTTCGAGGAGGAATTCAGCTTGAAATCGAGCTAATTAGATGACACACGTCCCTCAATACTTTTCCGAGAATCGCGAACTACTGGATAGACGCGTAAAGTTGACCAGCTTTTCCGCGAATTTCGATGAGAGAAGGCGAACCTGTGGAAGCCGGCGACCAATGGACGAAAGCGAGCGAAAAAGGGCCCGGAGAGGAGGGAAACTCCTCTCTACAAAGTTTTGCACTCTCGAAATAGCTGCTCAATGTCCCACAGGATTCACTGGCGGACCTGTGTTATCGTCAGTCAAGTCGACGACGGTGTGGTCTGGAACGACGCAGTCGTCGCGGGGACCGGTGGAACGATTCAGGTAAGGCAATATCGCGCTTCGCTCCTGGGGAAAACGAATCGCCATGGGGCAATAATAGCTCATGCCGCCATATTTTCGACGGGCGCGAAACGCGATTGAGGGGCGACGGATTGGACATCGCTGACAAAGGAACTGTTACGTTCAAAAGATTCTGGTTTTAATTTAATTGAAAATCTGTAATATTATATGCGTATTTTAATTTGATCCGAATATCACTTTAATTATCGAAATTTCTTGTATTGTTATTGTCAGCAGTTTGTTTTAAGTATTGTATTTTTAGAAACTTCATAATTTACTAAATGTATTTGAGAAATATACATAATCTTTGGTTAAATTGTAAATTGAGAAGAAACGGATGTTAGAAGTTTAACATCTTTAGGCAGGAACGAGAGATTAGTTGAAGGTGACTGATTTCACGGTATAAAAAAGTGATCACATTAAAACACCGGGGAAACTGTGTTTTCAGAGGTTGAACGAAGAGTTCTATTTGGAAACCTGTCCGTTTCGATGGAAGCGATCCACCGCCACGGAAGCCGGATTTTAATATTCGCCTGTTGAATTAAAAACTCATTAAAACTGTCGCCGACCAAACGACTGATAGGATTGTAGAAATAGCGCGCGCAATTTCGCTGCGGATCAAAGGGTCCCGACCGTACAATCGAAACTTCCATCGCGAGTCTTCATTAAAACTTCTTGTACGTTTTCTTTGTGTAATCAGCCTAACCCGGGCGATTTTTCTCATCTTTCCCGAGCTATTAGGGATATACAAGTTCACCAGGTTTACGATACGGACGTGACTTCGTTGTTTTTCTTGGGATTAAGATTTTGGCGGGAGTTTCGCAGTTATTCACAATTTTCCTTCGTTCATTGTTTGCCAAGAGAGTTCTGAGTCCAAATTCATTAAGGGAAACGTCGAATTTTTAGCGTCTTAAGTAAAAACTTTCGGTAAAAAGGATTCTTCTTTGCAAAAATTATATTTTATAGAACATTCCCTTCGAATAAAGATAGCTTGCACAAATTGATCACTCGTCGCAATAAATCATTCCTATTTTCGTATTCGCTGTAATAAACAGTTTCTATTTTCCAACATCAAAAACAATCGTTACATATAAATGAAGTTATTCAGACAACTATATCACTTGGTCAAATAAGCAATTCCTATTTCCCTATTCACTGCGATAAACAATCTCTGTTTTGCAACGTGGAAAACAATTTGTACATACAAAATATGATTAGACAGGCAAACTTATCGTTCGCTACACAAACACAGCTGCACACAGGTCCCTTGACAGACGCGCGGAAATCTTTTCCGCGGCCGTAACCGGGCGTACAATTTTTGTTCGATGACCAGATACAGCGGAACGAAAAAGCGATAAATGGGAAGCACAAACGAGCCATCCAACCATCGAACCAATTCGATGGTGGCAGGGAACTGGGTCCACGTTCGGATCGGCAGCGAACGTTCGCATGAAACTGCAGACTCGTGCCTAACTCCGGAATATTCGATTTTTCCTGGGCAACGTGACATTCCGCCAACGCGATTCGTTTGAACCGATCAACCGAGGACTCCGCCGACACCGGCGACGATATCATCTAGTCTATTGTCGGAATATCAATAGAAAAAATACTGCGAATGCGCGGCATGGTCGCGCGAATCGTGACGATGACGTAATCGAGAATCGACAGTGTTGACGGCGCGTCGCGGAAATAAAGAACGCGCTCGCGAGGCAGATCGGATCTCGTCTCTGCTTAAAGAAACATTGGACTAGTTGCAAGTCCATAACTTGATGGCTGGTCTGAAGGATTCGGATCTAGTTGAGCAATTCTTCTGTTATTTTGAAGTATAATTTGCTATTCGATATGACTGTTAAGGCCACTTATAGCCTTACCGTTTCGTTCGGGTCCTTAAACCACCGTAGTTTTAGTTTTGTATACACTTTTTATTTTTTCTAAGACTTAGCTGTACATTTGGTAGTTTTTCGTAACAATAAGAGCCTTCGTCCCGTCGCAACTTGCAATCGTCCTTACGGTATTACGAGAAGGGACCGTGGCAGCCATAAATCCCTGAACCCATAAGGCCCGCGATTCTTACTGTAGATTTTCCTTGTCTATTGTTCACATCTGGCGTCCAGTCACCAGCATTTTTAACTCTCTAGCCCGTCTGTTAGCATGTGTTATTAAGGCCAAAGCGTTTCTTGCCTTTACCTGCCACGGTCGACGATTGCAAACGGGACGAATTAGTTATTAACATTAGCAACTAGGAAGACCCAAGAAGGGAGGGGACTGTGTCTTCCTTCCACAACCATCTAGATCTAAAAGGGCCAACCAGAACGTCTTCACCCCCGCGAAGACGACATTGCGGAGGTGTCGTCGAAGACGATTCTGGGAGGTCCAGTCAGTTGGAGAAACAAGTTAGACAAGTATCAGCTCAAATAGTACATAGCACAGAGTACGGAGTAGGAAGCACGGATTACAAAGTATCAAGTAGCAATTTCGATCAAGCACATAGCACTAGAGTCAAAGTTCACTTCACCTCCTACTCATTTCTAAGTTTTGTTCCCGATCATAGCGGGTGGTCCTTCGAACCGTACAAGTTTTATTAGTCGGCACACCACGTGCAAAATTCAACAAAACTCGACCACCATTACGGTAGCCACGAGTATTAACAATGACTATACGGAACCAGTCAGAACTATAAGTTCAACCAAAGGCTCTTGCCGCTTCACTTATCAATGTAACGTGTATATTACAATGAACGAATAAATGTTACAAATGAGTGAATTAAAAGACAACAGAAAGCTTCCAAATAAAATATGCAAGTTTAGTGAAGTTTAATTCAACGAATTGATACTTCTTTAAATTATATTAGATCATAGATTTACATTACAATCTAAATATTTTGGCCAATCTAATATAAACAAAGCATATAGAAGCCTCGTGTGGCCTTGCGTCCTTCCACTAGCCAACGAATCGCAGACGTTCAGCACACGCGTCGCTGTACCGGCGTACAGTGAAGCTAAATGCCCGTTTTCTGGACAAAACTCAATAACTTAAAAAGTATGAGCTAAATATACGGTGGTTATATATGTTTTACATTATGAAGATATTATGAAATTTCTTAAATGACAATGAATAGTTTGCGTTTCGATTCAAATGTTATATAAATAAAGAAACGGAATTTATTTGCACAAAATATTTATTTTTCAAATGAAAATCATTTTGTATAGCAAGGACTACTTATCAACACATTGCTAACCTTCAATTTTCGTCATGTGAATAATTGAATTCGGGGGATTTGTCCACAGGCGACCGCACTGTGCGCCGAGTCGACGAGGAACAAAAAACTTCATCCGCAATGTTTCCTATTGCAGAAATCGCTCGCGTACTCTGCGGGATCAAAGGAATTAGAGTTAAGTATCGGCGTGGAACCGAGCCTCTCGTTGTTTTCTCGTTCCCTTCGCGCTTTAGCTCGGAGGCGGCCGGATTCGCCGTGAAAGCAGAATTGAAAAACTTGCCGGGAGGTTGAAAGGGGTCGTGTGTAAACAGGGTTATTACGCGAAAGGAATTAAATTTAAGTATTAGAGCGACTCCCTGTCTCGTGCCGGTTCTTGTGTCCACTCTCCTTCGTCCGGGAATTACCGGTGAACGCGGAATTGAAAATCTCGCGAGCCGTAAGCCGCGCACGGAAATGGAGAGCCTTGAGTTTCATTTTAACCAGACGTTACTGTAGAATGTTAATAGTTTTCGTTGCCGGAGCGACGCGACGGCATAACTTTCCCGCGGGTCAAAGGCGAGAGCCTCCTTGTTGCTTCGTCTTGTAATGAAGAAGTTGCGGCAAACGGCGAAATCTTTTTAATATCAGACTCTCGACGGGACATGCCGGCGAATATACGCAATTCGACGCGCCGCTTCGTTTCAGTTAATTTGCGCGGATACCGTTCGATGGTTTTCTCTTTGTGGAATACGTTTGGGAATTAATTAGATCATGTGATGTTGAATTCGACGATTTGAGGAAAAGTATGCTTTTAGACGGGGCCAATGTTATGATTAATTACAATGAATGCTAACAATGACACGAATCTAAATTGAAGCTAATTATTATGTATTTTACTCTTTTAGGAAATTGTACTCGCTTTTTCATGAAATTCTTTTGTAACAGAATACTCGCGATGCTCGGTATATTTAGTTAATTTTTCTGTAGGATGAATCTGCGACGAATAAAATTGAAAATAATTGGAACTATTACAATATTATATTGTGTATTAATGGACTGCGAAGAGTCAATCCTATTGAACTCGAATTCAATCCAGCGGTACAAACAAAATGAGTGAAAAATCCGCGATCACCGCAGCGGATGCAGGCGGCTCACGCGGCAAAATTACCGAGTCACCGCGTGTTTCGCCTGATAATCGATGCATATCGGATCAGAGGTTCACCCAGCCCATCAACCGATCGTCCACTTGCAACGTTTTATAAGCTGCGAGGTGGCAGGTTCGGTCGAATGGAATTTCCGGGGCGATTCCAGCAGTGATTGTTTCTCGCGAGTCAATCCTATAATACGGACGCCATTGTTTCCGGCTGAGCAACGTGTTTGTCAATTGCGAGCCGAAACCGCGCGCGGATTTACTTTTTGAAAGTAAATTAAGCCGATTCGATACAACCGTCGGAAGAAAGCTGCTAACAAGGGAATCGCTGTGACGGCCGAAGCCGCCATTATTTTGCCGGTGCTTACCCGATCGTTACGTTCCCGCTTCGCTTTTGTTCCGGCGAAATTGTTAAACTTTTTCGTAGCCCCTGCACCACCAACACCACCACTACCACCGCCGTCGCCAACGTTTCCCCACGTTCTGTGTGCGGTTTGATTCATTGTTAGTGAAATGATTCTGAAACTTCTATATTCTAGTTGGAAACTATGAACGGGCCCGAATGAATTTCAATTTGTTCGGCGAATAGTGAATTTTATTATTGCGCCACTTGTTAAGCGGCATGTAACCGTTAGAACGTTTTACTAGTATTTGTCGTGTGCCCGTACAATGCGAGTCACGCTTGCACAGGATTTAATCGTCGGCTCGATTGAGATGTAGATGATAAAATTTTTATTTCAGACGTGAAAGAAAAATCTAAGAATTCTGGAAAAATCGATTAAGAAGAATTTTATAGACTTTAATACCTGTTATTGTGTGTTAGTGTTCTGTTAACATTATGAATATAGAAGACAATTAAGGATATGTTAATTTAATCGTGTTAATTTAATGTTCAATCAAAATTTAGATAACGTTAAGGGAAAGATTCACGAAAGGATTAGCGGTTCAAAGGTGTCGCCTACGAATTCGATCGACAGGTGCTCGATGTTTAAGATCAAGTTCCGTTGGCAGCTATAATTTAAACAAACAGAAACATTAGCGCTGGAGACGCTCGAGTTATCGTACGTCACGTTTAAACGCAACACGTCTGACGCCTCCAATGTGTCGTTTCGCACGCGCAAATAAACAATGCCATTGGCTAGCCCCAGCTCAGTGTGCGTTACTTAATTATTACTCGTGTGTACGAACAGCGCTTTGCTCAATGGCGTCTACCTTAACAGACGGAACTATAGTGATTACTAGCCGAGGTATACGCAAAGGGGAGAATCAGGGATAACTAGAAAAGCAGACAGGTATATGCACAGATAAAGAAAGAGAGGAACAAATAAGTGATCGGGAAAGGAGAATAAATGATTAACAGCAAAATAAGAAAGGAAAAAGAAGGAAAGCCATAAACGAATAAGAGTTAATGTCAGAGGGAAATACGAATATAGATAGAAAAGGAAAGGAGGAAAGAGAAAATTAAGTGTGTGCGAGAGAGAATTGCGTATACATGCAGAAAGAGAGGAGTATTAGAAAACATGACCCGAAAAACAGTAAAATAAAGAAGGAAAATAGAGGAAAGAGGCGAAAGAAATGAGTGGGCGTGAGAAGAAGATATGAATATAGAAGGAAAGAGAAAAGGGGACAGAGAGGAGTAAATGTGTGTCAAAGAAAGATCTAAACGCAGAGAGGGAGAGACGGAAAGAAAAAGAACAAAAGAGAAAATAGGAAGATAAAGAACGGGGTAGGGAGGAAAAGGGAGAGGAGTGCGACAGGTTGCATGCTCCGTAATCAATTCGATTTTCCATTCCCATTTTCCAGCGAGCCCCATTTTTCCGCCGACCCGTCCACCCTTTTCTCGTCTCGTCAGAATTTCCGTGGAATCGTCGCGCGAGGAACGGCGGGTTGGATAGGGAGTCAACCGCTTTCCTAGAATTCGTTTTGATTCCCTGCCCTCTGCGTTCTGTATCTCGGAAGATTGCGAGCTGTCTGGAAATTCGCTGGACGCTCGACTGAGATTCGGTCTTCGCTCCCCACCACCCCTGCTATTCTTACGACCGTGATGCCCAAGTCCCTTCGCGTCTCTCTTTCCTCTATCGATTCCGTGAATCCCAACGAGCCACGCGCCAGAAGCTTTCTTAGCGGATGAAATGACTCGTGGATCGAGGTTCGAGTGAAATAAGCAGTCCCGAAACGAAAGTTTCGAACTGGGGTACCGGGGTTCTGGACCCGGCGGATGAAATTCGCAGATCGGTAAATAGGGAACGCGAGGTTTCAACTTATTTGAGAGATATTTCGTCGAACGAGACTGCATTGTCTACGTTGTAAAACCGGAAGATTCGGATCCGTTGCTGAACCACGCTGATGTGTTTCAAGAGTTGTTAAAGCTTCCAAATGTTAATAACGCATAAGAACGTTCGTTTTCCCGAACCAGATAGAGCGAGATTCTTGCTTAATCCATTTGCGATTGGAACTGTAATATGCAAATCTCTGGCCGACGGGGCTTACGTTCTTTTCAATAAGACGAAAGACGACACTCGCCATCTTCGAGTCGAAAGAATCACTCGCCGGAGCGGGCCCGCTAAGCGAACGTTGCCCCGTCGCGTCGATTCACTAAAAACTGATTTGCATTTAAATTATAGATCGTCTACCTATACAGACAGGTTTTAATTTATCCCGGTCCGATCCGTCTCGGGATCCCGAGCCGTTTTTCCCTTTGAATATAATCTTATCATCGGAACGACTCCGAAGAATTCGTAACCGTCTGCTCCCCTTTAATATTCATGATTTATTGTCGCCGACTTTCCGAAGTCGTCTCCCTGGACATCCGATTTCCGGTGGGACCTGCCTTCGAGCGTTTTCGGGCGATAATTCCAGCTCGAAAAATCGTTCTCGTGCCCGGACCTCGACCAGCGACGCGGACGGAACGAGATCGTGTTCTGTCCGTGAACGCGTGACGATAACGCGAATTCTTTGTCCTCCGTCGATGGTCCTTTGTCCCTTGGATTTTTCATCGTCCGGGAACAGGACGGTTCACGAAAACTGCGTTGTCGGAAAAATAGCGTGTGCGCGAGCGCCTAACCTATCTCAGACTGTTCCCCGTGCAAATTGGCGGATATCAAAGGCCCGAATAAACTTGTTACTGCATTGATGTTTCTCCGCCGGACCGTATTATTGCCGTCCACTTTGTGGCCCCTTTTCGAGCTTTCAATTCGATGAAGCGGACCTCGCGTTCTGCGGAGACGTCTACCGGCCGCAGAGGATCCATTGGAAAATGCGACGGGTCGCGCGACTCGAAAACCGCAATATTGCCGCGTTTGACGTCCTCCCTTGAACTAGGTTTAAGGAACGCTTCAACTTGACGTATATTGAATTTTATAAACATCATTCGGTATATGTTTGCGTCGATTTTCATCGATGCAATTGCACGAATATGTATTCTAATCGTCTACTTGTAAATCTATAATTTCCAAGATCCAAATGAACGAACATCAAGTTTCCTGGGAGCAATAGAATATTCTATTAATCATAATCATTTCCTAATGGGAAATCAGTCCCATCGGAATTGGAAATCCTGACAATTCATTCTTTTCTATTCTCTAATAAAGGATTTGCAGAGATGATGATCCAAGATAGGTCCTAACATAGCAATGTAACTTTCTACGAATCCAGCCGGCAGTATGGATCTTTGACGGTCAGGTTTGATTTCAGATGGTAGTGAGCTCTGGAAAAATCTGGAAAAATTCCAACATACCTATTACAGTCCCTAATTTAGTATGTAAATGATACTTTAGGTAAATCTTCACACTGTTTCACTTAAAAATTGAAAAGTGTGGAGAAGACGTGAAGAAATGATAGTTTCGACAGATCTTTAATGGTCCACTACCTATCTAGTATCATACGCTATTGCACCTTCACAGTTTTTCAGAACGCTTCCTCCCAGACTTCTTTAAAATTAGTTCCCTGAAATACTGAGGGAAAAACTACGAAAGCAGTAAATCTTTTCAAACGAGCAATATCAACGCGAGCCTCTGTCACTCTGTATACCGAATTTTGTTCAATAAAGTCAATTTTAACCAGCATTTCCAAGTCTTTTCTTTGTAAAACTGCTCTCCCAGAGTTACCTCGACGACAATACAAACCAAATGTAACGAAGTTGCGACCAGCCGGAACGTGCCGGGCGTCGCGACACCAAGCTCCGACCGGGAATTGTCCGCCGCATGATAAGGCTGTATGAATAGGGGATCTCGCGGATATGGACAATGTAAGGAATTCCGGTGACAACGCCGGGAATTAGTTCCCCTCCCCCCCCCCCTTTTTTGCTGTAAACAGTTATTCTGTGGGAACGTACCTTCTGGATACCTATGCCCTAGATTTGTCTTTGATAACCTGGAGCCTATGGTCCTTTGCCGCGGCGAGATTAAAGTCGTAAGTATCTTTGCAAGTGAAACGGAGATTGCGCGGGTTACAAGCGAGTGGAAGTTATTTTCTTTGGAAGAATAAATATGAGATATAGAATAGTTTCTTTCGAGATTTAATCTGTTCCACTCGGGAGGTGGCTCAACCATCACTTTATTTGATACAGTAAACATATAAAGCCTTATATATAATATTAAGTTTTGTACAATACAACGCATCGATACGTGAAATATTAAAATCAGATAGCTTTGCTTGTTCATCCATGTATGTTTTCTTATTAGTTAGTTTCAGAGAGTGTCGTCTATATCATTGGAAACTGTTGAATATTTCCAGAGAAAAATCTTTCGAGCGTAAAGGGCTAATTCCTGTCAAATTTGGAATTCTTTAAGTTGTGTACTGTTTCGTTGTATACAGAAATTTTCAAGTTCTTTTGATATAAGGAAGAGTTCAAAATGTGTACGAATTCAATGATTATTGCACGTGGCGGAACGTCAATGAAAATGATTTTCATTCTTTGAGTGTTGAATCCTTTCCGAACAAATATTACTGATTTAAGGTCAGCATCTAATATTGTACAATATGTGATATGATACAATAGGAAAACCGACCGAGCGAAGTTTCTGGAAGCCTGTAGCGTGCATCCGGGGCAGTTTTTCGGCGAACAGTGTCCAAACTCTGATAGTTTCGCTCGCATATGACACTGGTCAGACCTCTCGCGTCGACGGCATCGTCAAACTCAACGAGACACGAAAGTCACTTAGTATACGGTGCACGTCAACTTGGGGACGGACGATGTTGGCGAAACGCGAGACAAAGCAGGGTTAACCCAACGGACACACAACCGGAAGGTCAATCACATCTGCGTGTCAGGATCAGATCAAAGTTTAACTGAAACACCGTTCGAGGACGAGTATTTCAATCTGGGAACTATTACATCGGCGCACGTGAAATTGCCGTTTCGCGGAGAGGAGTTTTAATTAAAATACTTTTTGCTCTCCCCAACTATTCTATTTAATCAACGTAACTTCCGCCGGCTTACGCGCGTGTTGTACCGCCAGCCGCCGTTCAACCACGACAATTATCCCTTTATAATAAAATGTGAATACCTCACTTGATGAAATAGATCCTTGAAATGCATTTTTTATGCTCCTTCACTTTTCAACAGCACGCCCGTTAAAAAAATTATAGCGCTCCTAAATAAATGAGAGCCCGTAGAAGACATTGTTCACGTTTTAATACGAATCGAGGATTATGTTACAATGAAATAATCGTCACGTTTAACCACGACTAGTTGGATTTATTTAAACTGTCCTTGTCAACTTCAATTCATTCTTATAATAAGAAACGAATTCTTAGCATGTAGTTTACCTATCATTATGAATTGTTACTGCATACTCATGTTAAACGAAAAGAGAACCTACACTGCTTACGTATAATTTCACACGCGCCAATTGAATATAAACACTGTAACCGTGGCGTTTCCACGATTTTCAAACCAGCCCAGCTATAGAAACCCTCCGCTGCGCCAGGAATATGAAACTTGAAGCTCCACCCATTGAAAATTGCTAATGAATTCACCGAAGACCTTATCCACCTGTTAATTAACTCGTCCATTGAACAAGCTGGTCCTTCGCGTGCAATTAAAAGTACTTTGTAACGGGTGGAGCCGTTCCGCGAAAAAATGTTGATATATTTAAGAATCTATGGATTACCTAATGAACGTACAAGAACAAAAATGTGCGAGAAAGTTGCAGTCTCATTAGAAAGTAGCTGTCAGAGTGAATTGATAAAGGCTATCACCGAGGATGAAAACAATGGCACATCGGTCTATCGAATCGAGATTTATACTGACGAATGGATGTTCCATTGAGCGAGTCATTCAATTCGTCGGCGAGCATTCCACTCCGAAACAAGCTTTCAGAATGGTAACTCTATTACGAACGTAAATATCGAGTGGATTATAATAAAAATACGAAGCTCGTTGAGTTAGGCTTGAAAGAAGCTCATCGAGAGGACCCTTCACTTGTGAAGAGTATCGACGAATTCATCCGGTTTCCAACGCCGACAGGTATAGTACGATCTATTGTAAGATGCTTTCACTTTTATCGAGCTCGTCAATCCCGAACAGCGCATTGTCGATTTTTCGACTGTTAATCGATGCACTTTGACAGAATATTCAGAAGATGACGAACGACGAGAAATTCTGACAAAATACTGAACGAATTAGGTTGCAACATACGGACCGAAATAGAAACAGATCTAACAGTAAAGTCTCTTTAATCGTTTCGTTTCGTAACCAATTCTTTATTCGTTATTGATCTTCGGGCGTCGCTTTTAAACAATTGATTCTATTAATGTGTCAAAAACAGTCACTGGTTACGCTTAATTGGAAAGGATATGTATTGACACAGCTCTGCGCTTGGGGCGCTGAATTAAACAATGCGTTAAAAATACAAATGAATAAAACGCGTTGGTGTCAACTGCAACTTTGCGTAGATTCAAATGAATGATTCAACAAGAATTAACGCGCCGCGAAATGCGTATTTATTAGTCTTTTGTCGCACCAATATCAGTCAAGCTGCCATCGGAAAGCTAATTCAAACATAATAGAGAAAATATAAAGAATACACGATCCCAGAAAATTGAATACTAGATTAATCGAAAAAAGATATATCGTATCATAAAACAATACACTAAAGCGTTACAAACAAATAAATCGGTTAACCCGAAAACTAACCCGAAAGGATGAAATCAAACAGCGCAAATAAACCCATGGTCGAACTTTTTCCCATAGTCCCCTTCTCCCTAAACTCGGCTAACTAAAGAAACCAGTTAAACAATCTCCAAAACGCTTCCCTCCGTTCCCGGATCTAATTTCCGTCCACCCCATCTCTCGTTTTTGCAAGAAGTCAGCTGCAACACGTGTAGGAACCGCCATTCATTTAGGTAATCGGGCGTGCGACTGCAGCGGCGTCAGAAGAACGCAAATTACATATTCGCGGTTCGTTGTTCGCCGGACACGCATCGATTCGCCGCGCAGTGTCCGATTAATTATCGACAGTTCAACGAGCGACGATTGATCACGACAATTTACCCGAATCCCGTGTCGAACCGTGACTCTTATGACATTAGAAACGCCTATTACTCGGAACAGCGGGTCGCAACGGTTCCCGGGGGCGATAAATCGAAAATATTCCGAGGGGAACGCGTCGCGAGCTCCCTGTGTAATACGTAGCGTTTACGGACCCGATTCCCGGACCAATTACGATCACGAAGAAGTTAATAGAAGTTTTCAAGCTGGCCCCGTTGATGTGTTAATCGGGGCGCCATGGACGGCGATATCTGAACACGCACGCCGTTGGCTCCCTTCGCCCTGAATTATAATTAACCGGGAAAATCGTGCGGTCGCGCAAACGATCGCGATCGCGGTGACGTTTTCATCGGTCCGTTCATAATTCACCGTTTACCGGCCGGAATTCAGCGAATTCCTGCCGCGATCCGTGCCGCGCGATCGCGTCACTTTCGTTAAGTGAAACGCGCGCGTTTCACGATCAACGTGAACGAGTTCCGTGGCTGATGGTCTCGGCGAACTTGGTTTTGAGGCTGCCGGGGGTGAATGTTTTACGTTTCTACGGAAATTGTGATACCGAGAGGTTTATGTGAATAAACGGGATTTTGCTGTTCGTTTCTGGGGATTCGCGTGTGGAATTTTTACAATGTTGATAATCGAAGGTTGCAGAATGTTGCGCGTGGTTATATTAGTTTAAGATTGAATATTATTTAAGCCTTTCTGTTTGAAATCTTCGCAACGAATCTGGCTCGATATTACAAGGCGAAGGGTTAATAAAGTTTAATGAGATTTTTATCTTCCGTAGGATGTTGCGGCATCTGTAATGGAGTAGAGAAACTTTCTCTCGATTCTAATTTCGATAAATTAGCGCGCAAAGTTCTATATTTGCACGAGCATCCACGTTATAACGAGTGTTAGTAAAGCGAACAATTTATCGTATCGTATTAGCATGTTAAAATTATGATGTTATTGTATAATCTTTCGGCGTGTATTTACTTAACGTTTCTCGATATGTATTGTTAGAATTGGAAAGTGTACAACGGTTGAATTGCAAGATGATTTCCAGGAGGAACGAAACGGCGTTTTACAAGGAAGCGTACGATTTCGTCCGTAGCAATCACGAAGGGAACTTAAAGAAAACGTACGCCGGGAAATTGCTAAAATAGAGACCGTGTTACAATTCTTCTTCTCACTTTGATTGCCATTTATTGCTTCGTGTTTCTTGAAAAAACATCCCTCAAAGCGAAAACTTCTTTGCCATGCGAACGACCCGCTACTGAATTATAATGTGTACATACACACACGGTACATACTTCCATCCCTCTCTACATTTGATTACACCCATCCCCAAACGCCTCGAGCACTGTATTTCCCACCGTCTGCGAGTTAGTCGTATTTATAGAAGTAAATTCAAGTTTCCGCTGCGAAGAACGCTATTCGATTTAATAAAACATTTCATCCACGCTCCTTCTCGGAACCAGAAGTTTTACAAATGTTTCGCATTTCGCCGGAAACAAACGAAACAAGCGTACGATTAACAAATGTCAAATAACAAACTAAGGTCACAGAAACACTGCGACAATGAGATACGGATATTTCTTGTACGGTTTGTTCTACTGCTCCTAGAAAACTTCATGTTCCTTCATTCAAATAGATAATTAATATACATACTGATGCAATTGCGTCAATCAAAGTCGACGTAAACATTTAGCAAACAGTGTTTATAAAATTCAATATGCGTCAAATGGACGCATTCCGTAACCCGGTGTTAAAGAAACGGTACATAACACAAGAAAAAGCTCAGAAATCCAAAACAACGTTCCAACCCGAAGAAAAACGGCTGCATAGGGATTCTTCGCTAACGTACCCGCTCGTCAACGATAAAGGCAACGATCGTCAACTCTCGTCTTCGCTATAATTTTCAATTACAATTTCTGCTCCCCAAGTGACTGGATCCCACGGATTCCTCGACACCACTACATAATCAGTTTCCTTGATGAACAACCGAGGCCCGCGGATATCCAATTCCAGAGGCGGCGTACGATTTCATCCTGAAAATAGTGTCACGTGTCTTCGTTGCTGATTAATCCGATGTTTCAGGGGAATGCGGGAAGAACGATCGGGTCGACGCACGGGGCACGGGGCGGCCATCGAACCGCAAGGATAAGCCTCTATCAGTCAGATTTCGGAGTCTCGGTCGTCGGCGGAGCCCCGTAACAAATTGCGATCACGTTACCGAGCAATTTCTCGCGTGGGCATCGCCCCGCTAGCTACGCGGCTTGAGATAGAAACAGTCGTTCCAGATAATGCATTCGCACGGAAGGTGCGTGCACGCGAGCCGGCACACGCGACGACGCTTTTGTGCGGTCCGGGCTTCTCCGTCTCTCCGGAAACAATGGACGGAAAAGCTTCTGATATCCGCGCGCACAGCAGACTAACGGGGATGACGACAAAGAGCCGGGGGCTTCCGCAGCCATAAAGGACACCGCGGCGCGGGCCTCGGCAGGATCGCAGCGTAAATCATCGTTATACGGGGAGCCAGCTTTTTAAAGCTCGCCCGGAGAGCCTGACAATTAGAAGGCCGGGAGTGTTGAATTTTGACGAGGCTCTGCCTGTTTAATCCTCGCGCCGGACGCAGCTGAATGCCAAGCGACGATCGTCCGGCGCACGACCCTGGAATACCAAATCCGATTCTCGCGTGTATCTTTGGTTACGTGGCAAAACAACGGAAGTTTACGTTCCGGGAAAGTTTTTGAGACGACGACGCTCGTCTTTGCTGGGACCTATCAAAAGGAATCTGTATCTTCAGACGAGAGAAGATTGGTCGAGTGTTTTGCTTTTTGAGAAAAGGAAGTGCGGGGCTATTGGAAGCTGAGATCGGTTAACGATGAAAGTTTGGATTGCGTCTTGGGATGGTGTAAGTTTTGCCTTGCAACGTGGAGAGCTTTTGTAAGTTGGGAATATCGATTAGTACTGTAGAAATTGAAATTTTTGAACTGAAAGAAGGAGTTTTAGGTATTCGAAATATAAAGTTATCGTTAAGTTACGTTTCAAACTACGAGAAACCGAACAGTCCGATCTTCGTAACAATTTCGAGTATTCAAGGGTACCGGATCCCGGGAGGAATAGGGTAGGTTTGAATTTTTCAAGCTAACGTAAACACGAATATTCATTAATTGAAACACGGTTGGTTGCCTTCACATAAATAAAACGGTTCGCCGCAGAGACGAAGGCACGGGGGAACCAAAGCCAGAAATAGGTACCGTAAATTCGCCGTGGCGCCGTTTGATTTTCTAATTCATCCAATATTCATCGCGCTCGCTGCAAGAAATTTCGCGTACGCCGATGGAACGTCGGTCGAAGGTGGAGCTAACGTTCTTCGGCGCGAATGCCATCCATAACCGGGCAAGATGGAGCGAATAGCAAGGAAAGCACAGCGTTACGGTCAGTGATCGGGCATACCCCGCATTATTGCCGCCGGTTCTGATAATTAATATTCTTCCGACCGTTAGACATGCCACGCTACCGATAGCGATTTTCGATCGGGAGGCAAGCAATTCGACGACACTGTAACTTAACGTCGATGTATGCATGCTCGTGTATAATTTCCGCCCGCAGTATACGATTCTGGAAAGCCTGCGGTTTCCCAATTCCGTACACAGTTAATTGAACATGAAATTACGCTAATTGAAAATTGGTACGAATACGATTACGATTTAAATACGATTTCATCAATTTCAACACGATCTGGTTATCAATATTATCGATGACCGTCTGAAGAATAATTTGAGAGCGATATTCTCGGGAAATATTGAAACGTATTCAACTGTTTCGTTCGACGATTAATCTTTGAATAATGAAACGTTCATCTGTGTCTTTGACTTACTGTTTCTTGTGTAATTAATCGGACTTCGATCGCATAAATATTGTGGTAAAGTCGTCTTCCTTTTCTCCAAAGTTAGATGAAGGAAATACATACATTTATGCAACATGAAGAATGCAAGGGTTGTCGGATGTTTCATGTTCTCGCCAAAGCGTTGGAAAGATGTCAATAAAGAACGTCTGGGTATATTAAAGATGCAATTAATAATTTTTTGAACGATATATGATACTAATACCCTTCGAGGATATTCAAATATTTACCCATGAACTCTTAAGGAACCTGATCAACGAACAGTTTGCGATACTCATAAAGATCTGCTCGGTACAGGTACGAAAATAATAAAAAGCGGATTAATATTTTCCAACCTCTTCCTTTCCTCTTAAACAACTGTACTCCACGCCTCAGTCTTAACAAACTTCCATAACACGTATCACTTACAATCCTCCTTTGCATTAATCAGGAAAAATCAATTTTATCGCAAAAATTCTCGCGGAAACGGCGCCGTGACCTCTCTTGGAAGGCAAGGGTATAGAAAGCTCGTGGTCACAAAATATTTATCGCCAGGAATAACCACCTGCGCGAGGGACTTGACCGACAGTACAAAGCACCGAACACGAGTCGAGTTGTCAGAACGGTGCGCTGGCGCGCGCGGAGAATGCTCGGAAAGAGTCCACGAACGGAAAATGAGGGGGCAGAAATCTATTTACGGCGAGCGGAAATGTATGGTATAAACACCGGTCGGAACGATACCGTGTTCCATAGAGTCCCGACTTATCGCGAAGGTTTTGCGAGCTCGGCCAGCGGCATTACCGAAGATTAGAGAACATTCGAGGAACGAGTAGTTCTAGTAATCCGACCGAATTTACGTTCGCCCCCGACATTAGACGTGAAAGGGTGGTGCAAGAACGCGATCCATGTTACGGCCGACGACTAGCGGAAGATAGAAAATCGATATTCATAGGTGCCTTCGCGAGGACGACACCCCGGGCTCGATCTTCATTTCCCCTGGAGGAGGACCGGGCCGAGACCTCTCTTTCACGGCTCGCAGCAATTAGCATGGGTTTTCATTTCCTTGTTCGAATAAACGTCAAGACGAACCCGAGCGTCGATGATTTTTAATCGAATTTAAGCGAATTCTAATGGAGCCATCGACGTTCACGCATTAACTCGCCGACTTCGTTATTTTCTTCGTGGGTTTTTTTCCCCGATATGGAAATCAGGCTTCACGGTTCACGTGATCGAGCGGCCTGAATCTTTCAACCGCGGTAACCGTTATTCGTGTCGCTCGGCTCTTTAATATTGAATCGCGTCGGATTCTATCTCGTTCCGCGATCGACGATTTTCATTTCCCTTTTTTCCTTGGAAACAACCGACGGGAGAACGCAATAATATCGGTTTTTTTCTAATCCGTTGAATGCGGCGCAGCTGTTTCAGCGATGGATGTAGATAAACGAATGTCACAAAGTGTAGTTTGGGTTATGGATTTAGTAAATTTTACGAATATGAAGGAATCTAATGTCAACTCAATGGCCTCTTACCTTTTTAGGGCAAGAATCTTTGAAGCGTCTAAAAACTCTTCGACAAACGCTGAATCTCTCGTTGTTTGAATAATAAAATTATTTATTTGCTTTCAGTGTTGGATGACAGATTCAACGGAACGTTAAATTTCGTAACATTGCTAGCCTAACCACTAGTATCATCAAAGAATCCAAAGCTCCAAACAACGACTGGCTCCAGCTCCTTCAATTCTCTCCAACCGTTCATTACGATTAACGGAATAACCGCGAGCTGACCTATTCGATCGCAATTTCCACTGTACTTTCCTTATACTCGTTCCGCATAACGAGTTGAACGAGTCGTTAAAGTCTCTCCGCGGCTGAATCGCGAGGGGGCAGATTAAAAAATGATAATCGACGGTGGGAGGATAATCGAAGAGCGGCAAAATTAGAATATTTCAGACTGACCTGGCCCCCGCTAATCGCGTTACGCTCGTAATCGACGATAACGGGTTCAATTAGGTTGCGATTAGCGCTGATCCGTGCTAGCTCGCGCGTCTCGCGGCACCTGGGGTCGCCGGGTTCCGGTTGTTACGTACCTGAAACAGGAAAGGTGAGGGTCGGAATTAGGCGCGCGATATCCCTGAAAAGATTATACCGTAATGTCGGCGATAACTGCGTCGATGTTTGTTAAGCAACTATTTGATATCCGAGTCTCGTCGGGAAACGGAGCCCTCGGATAGATGCTGAAGGGAAACACGAACCGTCCGCCGCGCGCACGGCAGAGAATATTTGAGGAACACGGCCGGGGTAGAATAATATTATAGAAATGGGAACGTAGAATGTTTGAGAACATGGAAATAACGGGAAGGCGGAATATTTCCGAGGCAGCCGAGTAATAGGACTTTAAAATATATATGCGACGCGTGTACATGTTCATGTGAGCGCGTACAGTGGTTCAAAGAGCTGTATTAGAAAAACATTGCGGCAGTAATCGCGTAATGATAACTGCGTGGATATATTCGACGCACTCGAACACGCGGGTTTCATTTTTATTGATCGCGTCGCCGGTAATCGTTCCTCGAACCGCCCGGATCAAACAGGAACAATACCTCCGGGCTATTTTTCTTCTGATGCAATATTCATGGCCGTCGTTATCCAGTCAGGAGAACTTCGGCACGGACAGGATATCGGATCACGTGAAATCTGTTCGCAAACTTGATCGGCAGTGTTATCATTGTTTAAAATGTCGCTCGCCGGTAGGAGTTTCCGAGAGTCATTGAGAGACAATGGGTAAGCTGCGAACAGGCGATTGATCTTTGCGAGGACGTCGCCTCCCGAGGGTTGAATTAGTTTCGTTGAGCATTCGTGTCCTGAAAGTGTTTTAAACTACTGCTACGAACTAAATATCGTTGAGATGCTTACTTTAAATTTAGTTTCATTTGATTTACAGCGGAGCTCTGTCTATCTTGTTAATTATAAAATGCACTCGGGCTGGCTTGGGGTGTGTGTCATTATATTTAAGTAGTCTTGAAATATCTTGAGTGAAGACGGTAGTAGCAAGTGAGAATAATGGGAGGCATAAAGAGCTGAGGTCCTTAGCAAAAGTCCAAGTAATTATGCTTAGCTCGCTACTTACTACTCGCAATTTCCAAATGTATTCTCTCACTGCCCGAGCTCAACTGAAATTTTTTAGTATTCATATTTTATTGTTCTTCTTCTATATTTTAATAACCACGAGATTTAACCTACGTTGCAACGGAGCAATAAGGATTCCCTATTCATCATTGTTAAGTTTACATAAACGAATTCCGTAAATGTTAATTAAAACGGTAACACGTAATTCCTATAAACAGATCTAATTTAGAAAGAGTTCCTACGGATACCGGGAACTCCATCCGAGATAGCGGAGCCAGCTTCCGCGGTTCTAATTAAACAATAAAATATTCTGTAAGCGTCTGCGAGGGTCTGGCGTAACAAGCTTATCTAATATCGTCGTTTGGAGTCTGGCGAGAAGTTGTTCGATGGGACCGATTGGTCAAAGGAGAGACAACCGTCAGCCGAAGTTCGAAGCCAAGAGTCCGAGGCTCGTCGGACTCCTTCGAAGTAGCTGCGAAACTTTAATCGCTGCTTCGTTTCTTGCCCGGCTGAGGATCGAATGAGATGCGAGACGGGGGAGCCCTTATGATTAATTCAGCGCATTATCGCCAGGCTATTAGAAGAATAGATTTAAATAACGAAATACTTCTGCTTACACGGTTCTCTACTTTGGCCACCCGCCCTCGACGTGCCAACGCGGCTTAAAATGCAGTCGCAGATTGAGTTTGGCAGTTACGGCCGAGGTCCTAATGCAGCCTCGCCGGAACGGGCGAGTAGTTTCTGCCTTGCAAATTGTATTTTTAAGAGGGCCCCTACTCCCCCGCCCCTCTCTATTTGTCCATTTTGCTTCATTCTTTGTGAAATTATTTGCGCGAGTGGCGGAAATTCGCCTGCCGCTCTCAAAGCGGAACAAGGGAACGCTTATTGACAGTAGCTCCGTACTGTACGAACTGGTTCTCGGAAGGTGAACCGGAGTTCGTGGAAAAAAGCTCAATTGTCTAGAAACGTGTAAGTCCGTACGTGGGCTTACAAAATGTTGGGCTTGTTCGAATGTTTTGTCGTGTGACGTGTTCTAAGATTCTTATCGTCCACGTGTTGTATTGTCGATAAGATCCTTGTTCATTTATTTTAATTTCACATTTGCCATTTCGCGTCTATCGTGTAGCTGAACGTTAGTCGATTAAGCAGGTTAGAATCTAAGAAACTCCTATGTCCCCACTCCTCTACAACACTAAGAAACACCAAGAAAAGTTCTCTAACGAATGAATAAGTCTCAGCGATCTTTATTGCGGGTCACTTTTCTTCGAGTCAGCTTGAAACCAATGCAAACTTAGATTTTCCCACGTCTTTAACTTTTACCACTAACTGGTAAAGTAAGCTACGTCTTCGCTACCAACTGATAACAAAAGTTCACACGGTGTGTCTTTGGTATTCCATTACACACCTGACATGTAATTCGTTTTGACTTGGTTAAACAGATGTTACTGACAAGATACACGGACCGAATCGTCCGAAGCCACGAGGAATCGGGAAGCTGTTCGAGTGATTCCGGCAAGCAGCGAATATATACGCGGCAACTGCAATCAATGGCAGGGCGCTAGACCGATTATTTGAATCGAGGCACGAGAGGCATTTTTGAGGTGAGTGAACACAATCTGGGAGGGAGGTAGAAGTTGGCTCAAATTTTCGATCAGTCGACAGACGCACGCGGCGGACAGTCGAAATCGGGCCGAGTAAAGGGAGCCCGCTGGAGTATTGCCAGGTCGAAACGGCGAGAACGGTCCAGATATTCGCACGCGATCGTTTGCGACGACTGAATCGAAAGAGAGCATGATCGAACACCGCCACGGAGGGGGAATGAGGTAAGGACGACCGCTTTCTCTTCTTTACCTAGGTTCTTTCCGTAGCTAGCGTGAACTTCTCTCCGCCTCGCAAGAAGGAACTCGGCTTAAACTCCGGATCGATGCTCCGAGCAATTGCTCGGAAACTTAAGCCGGGTGGCTTGTCTTATCGGTGACTTTCCCCGGCGCGCGATACGGCCTCGATTCCTTCGATCCCCCGGATAGGTACAGATTTCTTCGTAGACCGGCTGAACCAGGGTGAAAATACGGGGCCGTACAAATAACGTGATCGTCGTGCGGGTAAACGATAGCTAAATCTGATTACGTATGACCTGGGAACTATAGAATATCGGAATGATCATCTGGAGAAGTATAATATCCTCGTTACGATGAATTATAACATAATTGTGGGTGCAACAAAGACAATTTTCTTACTTATAAGCTAACTTGCAGTGCCAGTTGAAAATGATTGTTTCGTTGGTATTACTGGCTTAAATTTTGGATCAGTCTTCCGAAGCAATTGCTTGAGAATTTCAGCAGAGTAGCTAGCCTTACGTTTGCCAGCGGTACGACTTCGATTTCTGGGATGCTTCGGATAAGTCCAGGTTTCTTCACAATTCGACTGAACCAGAATAGGAAAATGTGGCAGTTCGAACAGCACTGAACATCGTACGTGCGAACGACTGCCAATTTTGATTATGCGCGAGGCGGGAGCTCAGGAGACGGTTATGATTGCAGTATCGTGGAAATTTCTTGTTTGGTGGTCACCGACGAGACGCTAAAGGAGAGCAATTTTAAACGTTCCATTCTATTTAGTGGTGGGCGCGCATTTAGCTCGCTGTGGAAACTTGTTCAACTTTTAAGGGTGGAGGTCCCGGCAGCTTTTGACAAACTGGGAAACGTGGAGGTAGCTGCAGTGGTTAGCTGCAAGGTATTTTGCGGAATGAAGATCAGAACAGACAGTACATAATTATAACATAGACGACTATGATTATAACGTTCTACGAGGTGATTAACTTGGTAGGGCGGGTTCGTTTGAAGGAATGTTTTTGCTCGGGACGATGAATTTGTTCTACCGAAGATATACTCTGCACAGCGAATCTAGAGAAACAGAATACAAATTCCTATGCTCTTTGTACCCTTATTTGTAAATATTAACACTCCACTAAACTAATTATCAATGATTTTAGTTTCGAAACTTCTGTAATGGACACATATTTCTCTATGTAATTTAATTTATCAGAACAAAAGTAGAGAGTGCTACAGTAGTAACACAAAATAAAACATTTAGATAGTAATACATATCACAGTTTCCAATTACCAACGCACTGCCCAGGACACCACACCGCGTGCGATTAATTTCTATTGTCGAACTCGAACCGCGGTTTTCTGTCATTCCCCAAACGTCGCCAAGAACAAAAAAGAAGGGCGGTTTCTGAAGAATACAATTCTCCGCGGAATCTCCTATCAAGATACCACGGAGAATAATTCCCTTCATATCTCAGTGTGACCCATTGATTGTAAATCGAGAAGAAACGCCGTGTCGCCGGTCGAAAGCTGCAGGAGCGCGGCGCACCGGCGAACTTTTCGCATCATGGGAACTGCGGGAAAAACATCTGCTCCCATTCGGCTCCATTACGCGCACCGCGATGTTCCGTCCGCGGAAGTTCGAGGCGCGCGTGTCGTGCGAATTTCGGAAATCCAAAGATCGTCCCCGAGCGGAACCGCCGTTTCCTTTATTCCCCGACGAATTCGATCCTCGCGCGAGCGACCCCGCGATTCTCCGCCGATTCGATCCATCAAACCTCGACAAACATCGGCGAGTCGAGGAAGGAAGAGTCTCGAACTTTCCCGTCGAGCGGGACTCACGGGTTCACCCCCGGACACAAAGTACGTTAGCCGTTCCATTGCGCTCGGCGGGGAACGTTTGAAGCGGAAACGTTATGCCATGAAGTGGATTGTCGTCGGATGGATGCATTATTCAGCCGGTGGCATTTATTATTTCTTATACGGCTCTTCCATCGGCCGCCCCGTAGCTCGTGCGATTCTCAGCTCTTCCCATCTTTCAACTTTCCCCTCGATGCGCTCGTTCCCTGCGCAGGCATTCTCGCATGACTTTCCGTTCGCTTTAAAAAGACCATCGGCGGTTCGCGTACGATAAAAGTTCGTACGTACGCGCTCGCGATATTCAATACCGGAATACGCTCGCTATAGCATCAGACGGTGCTTATAGCAAGTTCTCTTCGGGCTGTCTGGCTCTTTGAATGGGTTTCGGGATTCGGATGCTATAATATTGGAATTGTATCGTATGCAGAACCATTCGGAGTATATAAATTAGATTAAAATTGAAATACATCTTATTATATGTTACCGTATTACCGTTTAACAAAATGAAGAATTGCATTACGAATTGTTAATGATGACATTCGTAACAAATTCTTCCGTTTTTTTCACTCTTTAAAACCGTTTAAATTCCATACGGTCTGGTTTAACACGTTGAGTGCCGTACGATTCTGCCGAGAAAAATATAGAAAACTAAAATAATGTAATATCAACTTACGTAATTGAATTACGTTATTATTATTGTAGGTTTATTTCGTTGAATGTCACTTCATTAGGTGGTATTACTTATAATATAGAATAATAAATCATTTAATCAAATGAATTATAATAATTCGATTTGGTTGAGGTTACCGGTGACCCCCACGGCATCCAACGTGTTAATATGTAACTGTTATTAAGAAATGAAAGTTTTTGAAATTTCGCGAAAATATCTCTTGTTTCGAAATCTTCGTTAGTTATGTATGTTTTAAACACACTCCACTGTATTAAGCTTAATAATTCCGATCGCTCCGAAGTTGCAGTTGGACGTTTCTCGGAGTGTACAAAAGACTCGGACCGTCGCGTTCCTGAATTACTCGCATGGGAGCGCGGCATTATTCGTGGCGGCCGCGGGATGTTTTAACTTCGGCAACGGGACGAACGTTTCCACTGACATAATCCGGGTCGTTGCGCAAGAATACCGGCCAATTAGTCCGGGCCGCGGCGACACGCGAGGCGGTAAGAAAAATGCCGGAGAGAAACGAAGGGCAAGCGGGTGTAAAGAGCGCTTCAACATTTCCGTATTCCACGGGAAGAATTTCTTCAACGCGGCGATGTAACTTCGGTGCGAGTTACTCTCGCCGTTAATTAGCCAAGGGAAAAGAAGTATCCGATATTTAGCTGGATGAAAGAAGTAAGTTTAAAGTAAACGGTTATTAATAATTTCATAAATTACGAACGTACTTCATTCGTACGATAAGATATCCACTTTTACCTTAAATTAACATTCGTTAAAATAAATAATGATAATTATAGAAATTTTCGTTCACGAGAAATCAGAGTTTTTACAAACATCTAGAACTAAGACATTTCGACACTTTTTCGCAAACGTAGCCACAATTGCGTTCCAAAAAACATTTCACAGTGTTCTTAGCGCTGATGTAATTACAAACGTCAGTAGATCGTAGATCGTGTGCACGTTCAAGCCATCTTTGAAACTAAGAAATGACAAGACGTACATCAATTAAGAAATAAAGCCATTTCATTTCAATATTTCACATATTCGTTATTCATTTACGTTATTCAAAGATTAATACTGTACACAACGCTTCACAATTTCGCTATATGTAATCAAGTGATAACTGAAAGAGACCTCTCAAATTCAAAACATTAAATCGAAAAATCCGGAATTCCGTGCTCGATCGGCATCGAACGATTTCACCGTGCCACCCTTTTTTTCTCTCTCGCGCGTCACGTCGAGCTCGGTGAATTATGTTGACGATCCCGGGCGGTAATGGCGTCGTCCCTTTTATCGTGTATCATTAGCCCCGGTGTCCCGGCGCTGTTAAATAAATTATGAACGACACGTGTACCTCGCGCGCGTCCCCGTTTTTACCCGGTGTTTTAATAAAACGCTGGCTGCCCGGCAGCGGGATCCCGTAGATCGATCGATTATCGCCGGCCAATTGAAATTCTGCATTGTATCGCTGATTCATTAAGGGAGGCAGGTCGCTGCATTAGCATGGCACTTAAAATTATTAAAAGACCTATAAAAAGCGGCTGGTAGCCGGCGACCGCGTTTTTATCTACGCTCGTACTGCCTGCTGGAACCGCAGCCGAGATGTAAAGGGAATAGAGACGAAGAGGGAGAAAAGAGGGATGCTAGGGGGAAGGTAGCCAGATATCCGAGTTAATCATACTCTTTTATTAGAGTAATTTAGCGATCTAATTATTATATGGAAATTTCCTTTTTCCCGCGGCGGCCGTTCCTACAATTTTTCTTTTAGAAGTTCCGAACTACCTTCGGGCCAATCTACTCGTTTTCCCCCGCCTCCTCGGTTCCACTCATCCCCGTTCATCCCCTTCCGCTGTTGGCTCAGCCACGTCAGGAGTAAAAGGACGTATCTCCTCTCTTTATGTCGAATGCTTTAAAAGTTCCCCATCGCCCGGAACTTTTGTCTCCCGCCTTTGAAATTAACCCTCCTCCGCCGCTCGTTCCGAGCGGCCGCTCCGCCCCTCCGTCGACCGCGGCCCGCTCTCCCAAGCCGAGCATTAACACGATGGTCATTTACTTTCGTTGTCGCGATAAGGCCGACGGCGGTCGAAGTAATTATATTTTTAAACTGCGCCGCGGCTCCGTGGGATCCCGGACACCTTTGCTGGACCCGGTTTACGCCCGCGTTTACTCCCGCCGGGCAACTTCACCCCGGCCCGGCGTGGCGCACCGCCTAAGCTGAGAAAATATTTGTGTACCGTCGACTCGGGACTTCGACTGATTCCGGCGATTGTCCGGACAAGCGTAACGCGCGCGTTCGATCGTTTAATTTAATTTCGGACCGAGGCGAGTTTTTCTGCGTTTTCTCTTTCGTTGTCTCGTTATTCGGGTTGAGAATGAATTTAAAGGTAGAGGTTTTTTGTGAGAATT
Organism: Nomia melanderi; assembly: GCF_051020985.1. Taxonomy (NCBI): domain Eukaryota; kingdom Metazoa; phylum Arthropoda; class Insecta; order Hymenoptera; family Halictidae; genus Nomia; species Nomia melanderi. The sequence continues at coordinate 3,390,845 of NC_135004.1, read as the reverse complement.
TTCGCAGCGTCTGCAGATGAAGCTTTGAAGAATTATATGTTTATTGTATGATAGTATATATTACAGTAGTATGGAAGAAGGTTCTAAGCAGTTGTTAATAGTACACTGAAAATAGTCTCGGATATTCGTTTTGTACAGTGCCATCGATGGAGGTATATAAAATTGATTCCCAGTTTGAGAATACCAACCACGAAGGATAAGAAACTAAAGGGATAAAAGATACTCTCATGGATATATCAAAGGAATACAACCGGAAAGCGAGTACGAACATAATCTTCGGACGAATCCATCATCCAAACTTCCCTAAACATGTTACAACTACCCGAGACGGCTCGGGGAGTACACGGGACACTCAAGGAATTACCTCGGACGTTTCCAACGAAGTAGATATTTCATGAGATTATAAGCGTCGCAAGATCGTCGAAAAGTTGCTGTAGGGGTGATTACAGTTTCAAAGCCTAATCCACGTTGCAACCCCTTTATGCCGTGCCGGTTCTAGCCGGTTCGCCGTCGAAGGGTAAAGTATAATTGCGTTAATGCGCGAAAGTACAGCGGTTAAGGAGGAACCGGCGAATATCGGCTGTTGCCGGTTAAAGAAACGAAATGGTGGGGGCTGGGTAAGGGGAGCACGATTCCCGGTCCGGATTGCAGCGCTCTGTTTTCTCAGCAGGAAGTAATTTGATAATGGAAAAAGTTGGTACGTTCCCGTTCTCATAGGCCCGCCATCCCCAAAGTAAGATTCTGCTTCGGCTTTTTAAGAAATTATATGCTCTCCAAGAGAAGCACTCGATGTTACCGCGAAGGGGCGACCCTCTGGGCGGGCTTTCATTTGCAGTCCCCTTCAGAGAGTTTTCGTTCGCCCCGTATTATCCGAACGCTTTCCCAAAGACGTCTTCCGCGGGGTGGCTGAAAAGCGGAAAGAGAGGCAGCCCCGAAAAAAGGATGTATTTCGAATCCGAGATTTTCACCGCGGCTTGGGTCGATTATACGCGCGTCGCGGTACAATTTACCGGAGGAAAACCTCGACGGCGATTCTCGCGGACGAAAGAGCCGCGGTTACTGCGGGAAGGTCATTCGCGATAATTAAGGGGCCGTTGAGAAATCTCGTTGAAAAACAATCTTAGAAGCTCGGCCTGCGGCACCGTTCCATCCTCGTTACGTCGCGTCGCTTTCCTCGCGCCTGAATGCCTCGCAATTTAGAAACACGCGACGCCCAAGCCGTACGATCCCTTTTCACCGGGTCTTGACACGCCTGTTTATTCAAGAGTAAGCTCCGGTTCTTCGACTCGTTCGCTTCTTAAAGCGGACTATTCGCCGGATAGAAAAATGCAGACCACGGCTGAATGCATGTGTGTCAAGAAGAATCGCCCTATTGGCGGCAACGCGCGCGCCAAAGCGGAACGACGCTAGTCGAAAGCCGAGCTGCGCATTGCACGAGCGTTCCGCTAAACAGATATTCCAGGTAGACGTCGAGCCCGCGGAATTGAAGACGAAGGAAACCCAACGAACTGTCCGAGAAGATCTTCCTCCGTCCGGAACGGAGGAAATAGAAAGAAGCGGAATAGAAGTACGCGTGGGACTACGTATTCAGCGAGATTACGAGGATCGCGGGAAGCGAAATTTATAAGAAGGTTTCTGCCGGGAGAATTATATACGCTATTCAAACAGGATGCTCCGGAAGAGATTCACGTACGAGGAATCCTCAGCCACATACTGGCTATGAATCGTCGAGTAATGAACGCGTTAAGAACTGTTTTCATTCCGAATTTTGTTAGAAATGAACCACGGTGTTATTAATCGGAAACATTAAACGTACGTTGCTCCTGTCATTTAAAATGTTATGAAACAATTCGTTGTTTGAACACTTAAGTATTGCCTTCCCAAATTTCTCTTACATCGAATTAGTCTCTCCATTCTACAGAGCTGTCCTGCAATAATAGGTACACTACATTTTCCGATTTCCGTTATTGCAATAGTAATCTCTGTACCTTGACATTTTTCCTCAATTTTCGACTCAAGTGCAGCCACGATAAGAAAGAAAGATCTCCGACACGAATGCATCCTAATTTCAAACAACCCGTTATAAGAATCTTCGTACAGTCTACAAATTCGGAAACCAATTGAAGGAGTCGGTTCGAGATGGACGATGAACTTAGGGAAATCCGGTCGTCCGGCGACCCGAACGGGGACAGTAAATAGCGAACCGGTACAGCTTTACGATGCCCATAAAACTGGGAGCTTATCGAGGAATTTCGACGCGGAAAGTCGGCGAGCAGCGTGGAGGACCGGCTGGGCTCATAGTCAAGGAGAATAATTGGATTCGAAATCAGATGCGATGCCAGCTGCAGATGAGGAGTGATGTGACGTTGACTTAGCGTTCCTCGTTGCCGCGCGCGTGCCACGTCCAACGTATATAATGTCGGCTGTATCTCGGTGAGCACGCCGGCCGACCAACCGTTCGCGCCGCCTTGATGCGAAACAATCACGTAAATGGAGTAATCACCGTCGAGTGTATTTCAGTACGCCGCGCGGTATATATATATATCGATCAATCCTGTAGAATGTTGTTCGTTCTTCAGGCCCGGTGTTAATAACCGCGCAACAATGAATATGAATCTTTACGGTAACAGATGTTCCCAGTTTCTCGGCGTCATTTTCGGCCGTGCCGTTAGCAGACCCGACTGAGGAATCACCCGAATACCTCGGTGACAACCGTCCCAAGGATTCATTGCGCGCGGTAGACCCGAGGATACAGCCGGCCTCGCGAAATAATTTGTCCCGTTCCACGGCTTGCATCCCGACCATAAATGAAGATCCTTTGCAAACGGTAACAGAACTCGTATCATTGGTTCCTTTCGCGTTCCAGCCGATCGTTAATCCGGAAGTATCACTGATATCGTAGGTTTGATACTTTTATAGTCGGAGGGATTATTAGCTAAGTCGTGGATGGGTGGCCCAGTTTTCTTGAAACAACTGTTGTATCATAAATTTCATTGATAAAATATAAGAAGATATAACAAGAATATATTTATCAGTTGTCTCTGAACTGTTCAGCTGAACAATTGAAAGGCTTAAACGCTTATCGTCGATATCAATATCCATTTTCAGGCAGGGCCAGACCTGCTTCAACGAGTCGACCATTAATAATCGGAACCGCTCGTGAGCCAATTAACGGATGTCGTGACCGAAGGTGCAGGATCGGGGAGTAGCTGGATATAATGGGTATCGGGAGTGAGGGAACAGGAAATAGAGGGAAAAAACGAAGTCTTGTTTCCGTTACACGGAAGGGCAAAGAACATGGAAGAAGAAGGTCTCGAAAGCTAAGAAACGGAAGAGAAAACGTGGCATGAATGGCGCTAGGTCGGGTAAAGGGAACGGAAGCTCGGAAGAAGATAATGTAAGAAGATACAAGAAAAGAGTGACGGAAAGGAAATGACGGGGGTACCACCGGATACGCCGAAAGCGCAAGAAAAGAAGGCGGAAAATAAGCAACGGGTGGAGAGGCGAACGGAGGACAACGGATGAGTTCTGAGCTCTGATCCACGGAGGACTGGCTCCGGTATCGCCCAGAGGATGAGATTTGCGGCGGTGCGCGCCGGTTCGGTTGACGCGATGCGTTGCATTATTCATTTCTGGCTCGGGTAACGTGCAACCGCTCGCCCAGCGTTCCCTCCACCGTAACCCCCCGAATCGACTGTGAGAGGTTTTCGAGCCAATCGGTATCGATGCCGCGACACCATCACGGGCAACATCGAAACCATGCTCCCTGTTGGTCACTTGTCAGTTACAATTAGTTCGAGGTGAACGACGGTAGCCGTAACTCGTTGCGGTTGAAGGGATGACGGAATAACTTCTTGCATCAGGTGAGACGAATGCAGGCTCTCTATATTAAGCTGAACACTTCAATTGTTCTTGCTGCTGTTAGAGAATAGAGAATGATTTTCAGGGAGAGTTTACGTTGGTATGAGATACCCTGTTAACGATGATAAAGAGTACCATTTTTTTTTTAAACGGTTTTGAATAAAGAAACGAGAACGCCCGCCTTTTCTTCTTTCGGCGTGCACGGTATATCTTATGAAATTGTCACTTTTATTTCATCGGAGTTTCAGGAAAATAGGGACGCTCCCTTAAGTGTGTCAACCTATCAGCAATTCCCCCAGGCATTTTCACCCTACAGGTATCGCGTTTTATTTATTCCACGGCATAATCAAGTTGGAAGTTTATACGATCTAATATATCTTAGTTACTGGATCAGTATTTTCAATGTATTACCTCACAAAATAGCTCACGAGGGAAGCTGTCTCAAAAATGTGCTTAATGTTCTTCTTAAAACCAGTCAATTCACATTGGCATACAACAGTTGCCGAAAGTTACACATGAAGTTTCCATTTCTCATTTAAATATAAGTTAAGCTAATTTCAGGAATTCCACTGAATAATCAATCACTACTGTCCAATCTACTTTGTATCGTTGAAGAGTTAACACCGGGGACGATACGCGAGCAAGAATAGTCTTCCACCATGTGTTTACGTTTATATATTGATTAATTACCTTATAACGGTACTAACGAATATCATAGTACTATCGAAAACGCATGTTAAAACAGACACGACGCCACTCACTCTATCCAACTAAAATTTCTCTCAAGGGCCAACTCGCCGCAGCCTAGAATACGTAATCTGTTACGAATTATCCGGATCGCTTGCTTTCGATCGACGCCCAAGCATCGACCAGCTCTACACGTCGCATGTCGCGAACTGCATCATCCTTTGCGCAACGGACGGCGTAAATGGGCTAGCGGCCACGGCCATACCAAATGCAAACACCGGTAGGCGGATTCGCGGGGATCGAATATAACAGAAGCTCGCACGTTCGATGACAGTTTCGCCGTTGGCCTAGCGCGAACATGAACGCCTCTTTCGATGTCGCGTATAAGCTCCGATATAGGACAACATGGTCAAGCGTGACGAGCTGACTTTCCCGGCGGGCACAAAGGAAACAAGAGTCATGGAGGGTGTACCGCGGTGATTTTCGTGGATGACAACGGCCGTCATTCGCAAAAGGGACAGGTTTGGCGCACGGCCTGGTCCGTTTGCGCGTCCGCAATTTCGTGATCGTTCGAGGACAACCAAAATTTGAGGCGTGCGGCCGTTCTCGCTTGATCGCGCCACCGATCCTGCCAGTCGCCCCGTAAAATGAATGCGAATCTCGATGCCGCTAGATCGATAGCCAGTTCGCAATTAGCCGGTGCCGGAACAGGGGAGACGCGAGCGTCGTCATTGCCGGCCGGATCGAGGGCCGTTGCGCGGCGGGCGTGGCCGGCGTTCCGCACACAAAGGAAATGAAAGTTCCCTTTGTCGAGCAACGGCGGTTTCATCAAAACATCCAGGTGCTCCGAAAGAGAGATATCTATACACAGTCGGGGAACATCGCGCGCCGCGCGTGGTTTCCGACGGCTCACCGTAACGCTCTCTCTCTCTGGCGATATGTCGGATGCGTTCGCTCGCCGCCTCGACAAATGTCAACTCCAACGCGCTCCGACCTTTCCGATTCTGATCGTTGCTTTGATTAGCCAATGAACGGAGGCGCGTCGTGATATTCTAGTTAGGCGGAACTTACCGGTGTATTTTTATACCGTTCGTTCGGTAACGTGCAGAGTTTTCGGCAACAGGTGGTGGAATATTTGTGGAGTGATTCTTTGCTATAATTTCAATTGAACATGGGCACAGGAAAAGTTGTTATTCCAGCTTTATTTTCAAATTGTCAACGATTGAAAGCCTGTTAATTGAGTCGAGCGAGCTCAGTTTTTGTTTCCTGTGTGCGTGCCAATGCCTACGCTTGTACCGATCTGCCTCACGGTCTGCTATTGGTGCGCCGTCATTATTCGGGGAGGTCTGTAATCGTTAATAACTTGAAAACAGAGGCGAGAATGAACTTTTCTACCGTTGATTTACGGTGGATATTTTTGTGAAGAGTCATCTACAAATTTTTTCCCACCTGTTGCTGCACTTATTTCGGATAGAAATCTGAGATGTTATGCATGGTGAAATTATTTAGCTGCGGGCAATTTTAAATTTGTAGACAATGTTTGGGAATATTAGGTGTTAATGTGTAAAAGTTTGTTAATCAATCATAGAAGCACTAATTTGGTTACCATATAGGCAATGAAACATTTCGAATTTCGAGCGTAGGAAATGCGAAAAATTGTATAGTTGAGCCTACGGTAACTGTCAACTTAACATTTCGCATTTCACGTTAACTTTCAGGAATTTTGTGGACAACGATCATTAGGTGCCCATACTGGATCATAAAAATAACGGTACCAATAGTCCAGTGTTGATAGATTACTATTCATCTTTATTAGATTTAATTAAATGATTTTTTATATCATCTGAATAATAAAAAGAATATACTTAAGCTTAAGAAGTCCTCAAGTATCATCGTTAAACTTTCCAAGATTAAGATTAAACAAAGTGTCGCGCAAGAAGCTGTAAGATGCGACTACGGAATATTCGTGTTCTTGTGAATTTAATAAGAACAAATGTAATGGGTGTCCGAATTCCCAACTTCCACGGTTCTAGAGCAGTGCAGCACGACAGCTCAGTTCAAAAGTCGCGAACGGAAAGGTCATTTCGTGAATGCCCTTTTAATTATGCCGACGCAGACATCGCATGAGTCTGGCTCGTAATATGAAGCCTTAATGCAGACTAATCGCTGTTCCGCTGAAACCGAGGCGGTAATTACGAAAACGGTGCAAAAAGATTTCCGGTGGTTTCGTGAGTGACGCATCCCATGATTTAACGGCTCACGCCTTCTTCTTTCTGTTGATCCTTTAATTGAACTTGGCGATCCGGAAAATTATCAACCATTCAAGGATCCATTACAGCATCTTTGAAACACCATTTTTCAAACGTTCGAGGTAACTTCAAAAACTAAACTGTTCATAAAAATTCCATCGATAATCTACTTTCGCAATACTTGATTATTGCATTTCACGAACCACCGGTAAACTTTCGTTCGAGTCCAACTGACACGGCGAACGTGTTAGAAGAAGGAGCGGAACTTCTAATTTAGTGGAATATTCATTCAACCCAGATATGGACTGTTAATGAAAGTCAGAAACGTTTTCCGATAATGAGCTCTTATAGAAACGGCTCGCATCGATCGCCGCAGCTATTCCCCGCTTAACTAACTTGAAAAGATCGTGAACACGGGAAACGAAGATTCCAGTTATCACGGCCGTTTCGTAACTTCGGACGCGTTTCGCCCCCTCGCCGGACCGCTCGTTTTCGTGTCTAACGAGCCGCGGCTTGATCCCCGTTCGCCGTCCAGCGCCGTCCACAAATTTTCTATGCAACGGCCAACTACCGGATTGAATTGCCGCGTGGTCGCACGATTCGCAGCTGGTTGAAAGGTCGTGCAGGGTGTGGCCAGTCGCATCGAAATGGAACACGCGTGTAGATGGGGAGCTCGACGGTGCTCGGCGGTATCATCAAATTCAACCGATTTCCTGGCCGGGGACGTTCAATCGGGTGGTCCCCGTAAAGTTGCATCGGTTGCGAATAGACCCGTGGAGAACCCCGACCGAATTTGCATTGAAATTTTCGAGAGCCGCGTTTCCTTTTTCCTCTCAGCCATTACCCTGCGACCGCTACGCCTTCATCGGCCACGCGCTTGCTCACCGAAAATCTTCCGAGAACCCCTTCGATTCAACGATCATCTCACAACGAGATCTTATTCGGGCAACTTTCGGCCGACCGTTGTAACTCAGACTGGGAATTTTTTGTGAACGGTTACAGGTGGAAAAAGAATACCTAATTAGGGAGTCTGGGGAACTTCCATGACTGTTTAGCTTCGGAACTAAACGAGTTCAGCGCTTGTTGAGCGAGTTCTTCCATTGGAAAACCATTAGGGAACGTTCTTACCGTTGCGGCTTTCGAAACTCGATTTTTTCCCTTTCAGCATTGTCTTACGTAAGCGTGGTATTCTTTGGGTTGAATTTTGTGGCCGTTAATGGTATTTGTATTTCAATCTAGATACTATTTGTCACTGTTTGAGAAGGAGTATCGGATTCGCGGGGTATAGTGATTATTAATATTGATTTTTCTAGTTTTTTCATTAAATATTAAATATAATATCATTGCAATAACTCTTTGAAGTTTAAAGTTTAATGTTAACCTTTGCATAATGTATCAGTATGTGAAATATTGAAATAAAATCTGTGATTTCTCTGTAACTGGGTCTAAGAAAGTATCGTATAAATCTCATCAGATAATGTTCAATATTTCTAGTGGAGAGCTTTCGCGTGCAAAGGGTTAATAATATTAAATACGGATGCAGCATGTATGAAACCTAGTAGAGCCGATTTAACGCGTAAGTCAGTTGTTCTCGTCTACTCCAGAGAATGACTGACGCCGGACGACGCAGGCATCCGATTTCTTTAGACGAATTTACCGCATGTGTATTTTGATTGTTGCCCTTCACTTCGGCGAGAGAAAAGGGGGGTTACGCGGAACGATAACAACGATGGCGCGTATATCGTTTACGTGGCCGTACTCGTTCATGAATATTCAAGGTCCGGAGTGGCAGAAGCGGTCGGAGTTCGGATGTCTACGGTAAACCCGGCAAAGAGCGCATAAATAATGGATTATCAAGGAAACTCAGAAAAGGAATTCACGTTTATATTTTATGCGGTTACATCGCTGGCAAAACACTTTCCCCGCGCAGATAAGCAGTTGAACCGCGCTACGTTCCGCTCGTTTTCGTGAAGCTCCTTGAATATTAGGCTCGCGTGCAGAATGCTTTCAAGTTGCAGAAAACATTTTCCCTGTACACGTTATTATTGTTAAAAGACGGTCCCGGTCTGCAGCAGTCGGGAGTGAAGTGTGGGTAAGAATTGAAGAGAAGCGAACTGTGACAGACGAATTACTAGAAGTTTTTCTGTTCCGTCGAGGATGCCTCGAGCTTTGGAAGTACTTGTCTTTTGCTCAATTTTAGATAACAAGCGGCACCGAACAATTGAATTTGAGGAAAAAATATTTTGAAACGGTGCTAACTCTTAATCCTTCGGTTTTGTACGTGGAACGAAGCTGAATTATTTAGAGCCATTGTAAGTTTCGCAGAGTGAGCTTCAGTTTCCGGTCGAGCTACAGATATCGGGATGAAACATTTTTAGCAGCTTACACCGAACTTTCGACTATACATGAGAATACCGATATCGAAATAACGAACCACGACCACTTTCATTCTCAAGTGTATTCCTTGATGCATTTGCCATCCGATCCGCAGTTATTCTTTCTCCCGGGACAATCAATTCCCGACACCCTGTCTGCGAGAACGAAACATACCCGCAATAAAGTGGCAGCAACATAAGTGGAGTCACGTCGAGTTGGGGCCATGGAATGAAACTTACGGACGAATCGTAAAATTCTGGGACACAACCATCGTTCAGTTATTGAACGCGAGTGAATCTTTAAAAGCTGTATAGCTGATGGAGCTCCATGAGCCGACCTTAGCGGCGGAAAAGAAATTTGCATGCGATCCGTCGAGATTCCCGGCGGCACACGAACCAGTCGTGTCGTTGGAATATTCCCGCGTTTTTTTCTCCTCACAACTCGACCATGGACCACATGGCTCGCATTCCCGATTTACATTGGTCATCCCGTGGACCGCGGGCCGTCCAATTAGCACCAGTCGCCCGATATTCCCCCGTCCTCTCGTTAGAAAATTCCCGGTTTCATACGAGGACGATTCAATTATTTTTATTCGGAATTGATACAAGGTTAAAATCTGATTTCAAAATTATTGATCAGATCGTGAACAATTTGTGGAGTTTAACTGGAGGAACTTATGTTGTATTTGTTCTTTCTGTTCTCTTACATTTCTATCTTCATTGTTTATATTTTAATTTCATACGTTACAAGTAATTTGAAAGTTCTTCGTTTAGAACAACAGATGGTTACAAGACTAATACTTTAAAACAAAAATTACGTAACTTTTATCCCCGTTTAACGCGAGAAAATTTCGACAATTAGTTTAAGATTCCTTCATTTTCACCGGTAATGAGTATTAAAAAATCGAAAAATTTGCCGGTCGCGTTAGTATTAATAAAAACATAATGAATATAATTTTCTGAATTCAACGATGACATAGAATGGCTTCAATTGCCTTCGACGCGTTAAAACAATCGCGCCTCGAGTTTCATTTAAAGCGTCGCGTAATCGTCGGTCGGCCGCGAGGGGTGGACATCCGGCGAGAACGCTTGAACGTTGCATGTTCGTTGAAAGACGTAACGGAAGCATTACCGTATAATGCCGAAAATTTCACGGGGACCGCGAAGAAGCGTGCGGCTTAGCGGCTTATTTGAGGAAAGTCGCTATTTTTCAGCTGGCGATTCATTATCTCAGTAACCGGAGCACTTTCCGGCAGGGTAGGCGCATTTATATCGTAGCATGCCCGCCGCTCGCATGTTAAATCGCTCCTTTTATTCACCGGCCGGCACGTGAGTCGTCGTAGTTTGTCTCGTGAAATCGAGCGGCCGTCTGGAGCGCTGCGGAATGTAGACCGGCTCTGCCCGCTCTGACGATTACTTAACTAATCGCGCTTTACTTACAACGATCCTGTTGATACAGTTTCGTTTCTCATCCCGGCGCTGCTCTAACAAATCCCGATAAAGGAAACATGCGACTCCGTCGGTATCTGCACTCGAAATCAACGGTTTGTTAACATATTGCGTACCGAAAACGAGAAATATCGTTTTTATATAAATTCCTACCTTCGTAGATTTGCTATCATATCGTTTAAGAAAATATTACATTTATAATGATATAATTTGATCTCATTGAAAATCACCAGCCTTGCATTCTAATTTTCTAAGGATTAACCGGTACCTATTGTGTTATTATAACGTTTGTGCGAATATCCACGGTGATTGACTAAATGGAGGAATATCAATTTTTCTAGGAGTAATACGGAAATCATTATAATAATTAATAAAATTATTGTCTAGCAGTTGAACTGCCAATTGTTTATTTTTACTCCTGACTCGTGACATCCTATGAAACATTTAACTTATTCCAGTCGAAGTTCTAAATCTTTTCAGGAGAGTACTTCACCGTTCTAAGGCCTCCCGTACAATAAAATGCAAACTCGTAGCGTGTGCTTTCACTTTATTATGCGAGAGGCTCTAAAGTTCTATATTTGACTCCGTATGCAATGCTATATTGTTAGATTCTCTGCTTCCCCACCTTTCATCCGCGTTCTCTAATAAAACCGTCAAACAGAAGAACTCAGTGCCGACCACATTTCCCATTAACTTCATTTCTCGCATTTGCTCGAATATTCTTATTGTTTCCAGCGCGATAGAGCTTCGTTCGCAGTAGATCTTAAAAATCGGTGCTTCCAAAACGAAGGATTAGACTAAGTATTTCTACAATCTCATCAATCAAAATTAACACGAACCACTGCTGGACAATGCTCACAAAAATCAACTGTCAAATCGACGGGTCCTCGCCATTAAATAACACGATTACCCAACGAAATCCACCGAGAACGGAGACGTCACGATGAAAAGATATATCAACGGAAGTCGCGACGAAGCTCTGCGGAGGGGCGAAATCCGACGCGTTAAATCGCAATTCGCAGTTCCCCGAGATTCCGGGGCGTTCGCGGGGAATCGAAACTAAATTACACCCGTGCGCCGTGCCGGTGACGCGTAATGGGCATAGTTCCGAAAATAATGATTCGAGCCGTACGTGCGGCTCCCGTCGGGTATAAATTACAGGGGAAGTTCAGAAATTAGCCTGAAGCCGCGGCGTAACCGATGACTTATTGCGATCCGGGGAGCAGCGGGGCTGGTGAAACTCGCGTGGCCGAACGGTCCGGGAGTAACAGGTGAACGTCGATCAACCGGCCAATAACGAACATGAACGGGGCAACGGAAGAACCCCCGTCCGTCGACGTCGGCATCGGTGCCGCGCCGCACCGTACGCGCTCGGATTAGTTTGTTTGCAACGTCACGTTGGACCCGGGCTACGACCGGGGGTAAAGTAAGGTGGCACGATTGAGCCCGGCGGCGGGTATTTGTACGGTCTCGTGTCTCTGCTCCACGGACGGTAGTTAATTGCTGATCGATTGGAATAAATTGCCGTTGCCTGGTTAATGTCTCAATTAAAGGGGATGGAAGCTGGCTGCGAAACCGTTCGAAGAGGAGAGGAGCAGGCGAGAGAACGGATAGGAAAAAGAAGGGAGTCTGCGGCCGTTCCCCATCGACTTTTCTCCTATTCGCGTGTTAGAGCCACTCCGGTCGCGCCGCACGTATCTGCCTCGCGCACAACAGGGTTCGATTAGTCGGAGAATCAACTTCCGTCCCCCGGCATTTATTTCTTATTCGTATGGCCAAGCGGTCGAGCCATTAATCCACCCCCGCGCGCTGGCTCGCCCATCCCACGCTCCTTCTTCGCGTACATTCGCTTAATTTGCATGCATCCGCTCCGCGCCCCGGTCAATAGCCGGAATTCTCTATGCTACCTACCTGATCATCCGATTTTCCCGTTGATTGTCCCCGACGAATGCAAGCGACACTTTTAATTTCGCGTCCGGCTATTGGGCGGGTGCCGCGCCGGCGACCAGACCACCTCCATCGGCTGTTCGACCGCTGGCTAGCTCGTTCGTTCGCTCTATCCTCTGATAATTTCGTTCTCCGCAGACTTTCACAAGAATTCGTGTATTCCCGACTCGCTCGACAACGCTGCCGTGACCGTGCGCGCGCGCCGCCCCGAAAATGCAATTCGGCCCCGTGATTACGTGAAGCTGGATCGCACGAAGGCTTTTGTCAAATATCGCGACGTGGATGAAAAAAAAATATTCACCGGCAGCGGGTAATTCGATTTCGTTCGCCCACTCGCGCACGAATTTTTGGACCGTTCGGCGGACCGGAAGCATTCGGAACCGGTCGCGGGACTAACGAAACGAGGAAAGATTCAACGGCTGCGATACGGTCCGCGTATTACCGCGATATCGCGGACACGCCCTGCGCATACGGAACCGTGTCGCGACTCGGACCGGGTAATTGGTTTTCCGGGGAAAACAGTTTTGTCTGGCTCGCGGGCGGAAAAGAGGTAGAACGATGGCGAATGCAACGGCCGCGTGTCACGGAACACGCGCGCTGGAAAAAGGAGTTCGCTAGCCGGTCGCTGCTGGATTATTCCCGGATCCGGTAAGTAACGAACCGTATGCTAAATCGGCCTCAGTTTGCTCGGCAGTTCTCTGAATTCGTGGCAAGTCTTCGAAGCGAGAGGAGATTTTCCGACGAGCTCGACCCATTGGATGTTCTGATTTCCGGAATGTTTCGATTTTTGTTAGACATACTAGGTTTTTTAGTCGTCGATGCTGTGGTATTCTCTTGAATGTAATATGGCGATTGTCGGTGAAAAGTCGGTAATGGTTTCTTGGAGTTATTATTTAGTAGTAATAGTAGTATTGTTGCTATTCTTCAGTTATTATCGCGTATAATTTTCCAGATTTTGGCTTACAATGTATTTTATACATCAGTCACACATCTATAATATTTGTCCTGTGTTAGATGCTAGTTTAGGTAGCCAATATGATCATAGATCTCCGATTATATTGTAATTAAAATAAAATATTGAATGCACAATATGAATTTTTGTATTTTATCGTGTTTACAGCTTTCCGAGAATTCTTGGTCATCATTACTTTCGAAGGTGACCTAGTATTTACGGAGGAAATAGAGATACGGTTCTGTGAGAGAAATGACAGGACCCTCTATTTTCTATTTTTCGCGACCAGCAAATATAGGTAGTCGGCTTTGCAGACGTAATAATGCGAAAGTCAGAATACGGTGGGGGGATGCCTTGGCCAGGATCCAGGCGAACAACCCGGAGTGACGTGTCTCGGCGATGCACCTTGCCGTAATATTAAAGTTCCGTAATGCTGTTTCGGCCTGTCTCGTGAATCTTGTCGCACGGATAACGCGCGGAACGATCTCGATGAGCACGAAAATCCGCGCTTCGCGTATACGAGAGGAAAAAGTCGCGAGACGTTGCCGGAACGACTGAATCGCGAGTTGTTAGGTTATAAATTAAGTCTTTGCATTCCTCGAATCATGTCCGCATTCACGTTAACTTGTTTAGATGAATCTCGCTAATATAAAATTTGCAATTTCTCTAATATTATACTTCCGAAGGGTACACTAGCGTAAAATCATAAAAAAATACGCAACTCCTATGTCACCTCTACACAATATTCTACCAAATTAGATAATACTTCCAAAAAAAAGAGAACCTTCAACTAGCTGTGCAAATCCAGCATTGAATATACCTATTAGTCACGTGATTCGTCTTTATTAGAGACGTCCGGAATAATCCATAGTTTACGAAATTCGACGGTATCGTATGACACAGGATTGAATCATCTGTATGTAATACATATTAATTAACAATAGCGGCATGGTGCGTGTTTCACGATTAAACAGCGATCCATCGGAAGCCTCGAATATTTACCCGCGCCACATTACACAAAATAAAAAGCAAAGTAATCATCCAATATAGTTCAATAAAAGACCTTAACGCAAAGAATAATCCGTTCACAAAAATTCCAGTGATTCATCAGATTTCAAGCGATATTTCTCTCGAATGAATGGATCATGGAAACCTGTCAACGTGGCTTGTCCTTTAAGAGTAATGGGTTATTATTCGTATAGCGGCGCGATAAACAAGATGGAAGTCTGAGCAGCTTCATTTTCGCTGTGGCTGAAGTTTATTCGGCCGCGAGCGTGCATGCGACAGTTATACAGTCAAAATGGGATTCCCGGCCAACGTCGCAGCGCCGGTTTCACCTACACTGAAATTTCAGCTGGCTTCAGACCCGCGCTATCCGTGATTCCATTTTCTTCGTTCTACCACCGGCTAGACGAATTCTGCGCGCACTTCAACCTCACGCTGCGAGAAGCTTGCGCGCGTCTATACGCGGCCGTGTTTGTGCACACGCCTGTGCATGTGCGAATCAGCCGCGTTCGTACAGCGACTCGAGGATCCATGGCTCGGAGAGTGTACCGGCTGCTTCAAGGCAAGTGTCGCTTTAAATGTTGAATCACAGAGAAGCCGATGAAACGCGCTGAAGCTTGTTACGTTCGGTCCCTTCTATCACAAGTTGAGTTCGTATAGAATTGCGAATGAAATGTATTATCGTTTCACCTTTCAAGGTCGTTTTACCGATGCCAGAGAAATTATAAATGAACAGTAATGGTTTTCATAGAATTTTCTTTAACGAAACAATTGCCTGGTTTTCTTAGAGTGCGTGTTGTTCCAGGATCCTTCTTGCAAATGAATTATTGTTAGTGAAATAGAAAATTATTGATTGTGACATGTAACAGAATTTGAAAGATTCTTGTGTGCTCAGGATTTATTAAGTCGCTTTTAAAGTGGTTTTAGGATTCTGCCATAAATATTAATTGTTCCGTTAATGCTCTATGAAAAGGTGTTGTTTGGGAAATTTGCAACGATGGTATATATAAATGGAGGATAGTAGGGCGAAGAAACGGACGCGAGAGGTTCCATTTGCGTGGGTCGACCTGTACACACGTACCTGTGAATTTCCAGCTGCACACAGACCGCGTGTTCATGTCCTCGCATTATACACACACTCCAACATCTGTCGTCGTGCTAGCAGTAACATCCTTTTCAGAGTTGAATCCAATTGGTTCCCCGGGGACTCCGCAGAAACGCATACTCGCGAGCTACCATTCATATGGAGCTATGTACACGTCATTACCCGTGGCATATTTTTAAATCGCGGCCTCTGTTAAACGTTTAACCAATATTCTACCGCGAAAGGAATGGGTTTCGATGAGTTCTACCGGTCACGAGTGTTCATTGAACTAATTAATCCCTGAGCTGGTCAGATTAACTCGAATCGGTACCTTCATGAGTTACTGCTTACATGTCAAGAATGTCTTTCCCATTCTATACCATGCAAGTACTATTAAATAATATTTTGTATCTAAAGGACGAGTTTAAAGTAATAGAACTCTAATTGGAATATTTAACTATGTTATAACATTTTTTATTAAACGCTGATTTCTTTTCTGTTTCTCTTCCATTCAAATAGACATCATCGTATAAGAATTGACGCTATATCAGTTACGAGTAAAGAAGGATCTGATTTATATCGCTTCCGATTATGCTTCTACTAACCCGTTATTATACAATTTCAGTACGGTTTTATATCGGCCCTATAACAGTTTTATTACTCTATCTTCCGGTTCGGTTTTCTTTTGAAAGCAAGCATGCCAGTTTTTAGTTAGCTTGTTTAGTTTATCTTGTACACAGAAACAATTAAAAGAAGATTTCGATCTACAAAAACGAATAATGTTATTTTATTCGTATAATATTTAAGATTAAATTTTGACACAGCCGATCCCGTATCGGTAGCAGATATTAGTAATAATAAACTTATAAAAGACGATGAACGACAGTTAAAAATTCACGCACGAAAATACATCGATGCATTATTGATTTAATATTGATACCCAACCAGTGCAAAACCGATATATTTTTAGGAGCGGTGAAGAACGGATACATAACCGTTATGGGACAGATATAGAGCTGATATAATAGCAGTTTTGTAGAACCGTAACTGGAAGCAATATAAGCCAGAACCGTTTTTACCCATAACTGTCGTAACATCATTTCCGTTCTTATGTTTCAAGAACCGAAATCGATATCATAACCATTCTCAACTCTCCGCGCGGCGCTTCACCCCATTCTATCGCTTTTGTTTCACCGAGCGGCCTAAAACCCGCCGAGTTTTTCAAAGTACACGCCTCGAGCAATATTTTCGAAGTTCTAGCGCGCCTACTCAGGGCACGCCGCGCCGAGTCCGTCAGTGAAAATTTATAAGTGACCCGGCCGATCTTTACGGCCTGCGGCAGGAAATGCTCGCGCGCGGCCGAATTATCGAAATTCGATAGCCGCGATCCTGCGGCCGCGAGATTTGCTGCGATTGCGATGCGGATGAAGGTTACAGGAAAAGATGAAGGTTCATAGTGAATAACACAGTTAAAGTAGAGTATATTGGTAAAAAGCACGCCTTACGTTAACTCAGATTAATTAAAAGGTAACACAAAGAAAGGCGATTATTCTGTTCAAGAAACGAGTTGTTCGTCTAGCAGTATCAAATTTGAAAATGAATTGTTTTAACAGTCTGACTGCCGCTGCGGCTGATTTAAAAATGATTTTTCTTCGTATCCACGAATCGAATGAATCCAATTTTGTTGGATGTATGAGATATAAGAGCAGTAGAGCAATCGATACGAAGAATCTTGAACTTTCAGTTTCTGCTTCATTAAGAAACTTATTTTGACTGTACGGTAGTTTTAACGAATGTTCATTCGGCGGTCAACGTATTAAATTGCCACGATTCACGAGGGATCGTAGGAAATCTGAAAAATGGAATAGTAAGTAGATACACAATAAAATACAAGCACATGAAGAAAGTTAATTGTCTTTAAACCTGTTGCGAATTACGATCTGAAACAGAAGTGACCGTAGGGCTAGCATTTCAAAGATCAGTCACCCAATTCCTCGAGAAAGGATCCGAACTCTGAGAGGCAAGACTAAAGGTAAGCGGACTCTTCGTAGCGCCAGCAATAACGCTCGGAGAAACAAGCGACGGAGCAAACTTGGGAAAAAGGAATCTTATTTCAGCCATTCGTCAGAGTCACTTAAGCGATCTATTTGCTCAAACGCGACTGAACAGTTCACTTAAAACACCGCGAACGAAAGGAAGCGCGTTAACGGATCCGAAAAATCGGATGAACTCGCCGCTCGCGGAACATCAGTTCCCGCTGTTTCCAGGGGCTGGATGATTTCATTAAACGGAACAACGACCGATAAAAAGAACAAGGAATCTTTCTGCGTGAACGTGTTCCATGACGCGGCTGCTTAGATGCCGTTCGCACGATGGTTAAAGTCTCGTTAATGTGCGCTGGTAGATGAAGCCGACGATAATCCCGCCCCGTGCTGCTTACACGCCGGGCGTACATGTCATTAACTCAATCGCCGAGCCGATCGCTTTGATTATAGAGTCGTCGTACAATTTCCGTCTAGCCGGCCTCGGAAACGTGTCAAGTACAACTCGATCCGCACGATCTGCGGTCGCAACGACGGCGACATAAATGAAAAGATGGTCGAGGGGAGCACGCCCGAGTGGAAAGACTTTTCTGGCAAGATACAAGGAGACATACTATTTGGCCTGAGACGGAAGGACACGATCCTTCTTCCCGGTCATGGTGTTCATTCCGTTGGTTCCACCTTTTGCTAATCGACCGACACTGTTCCACTTTGCGATGGACCCGAAGAATCCGCCCTATTGCTTCATTCTTCCGTTCACATCGGCGGGATTCCTTGTTATCCTCTTTTCCTGGGTCACCACTGTTTTAGGATATTCCCGATTTCTTCGGTTACTTTCGGTTCGTATTGGTGAGAACATTATGAATGAAATTTTAGGTTTCAATTTACGTGTTTCTTTTGGTTAGTTTGAAAAGAGGTGTAAGGAGAAGAGGAATACAACTTTTAAATAATTTGTTTGTGATTTATGGTAATAGCTCTGCATCGAGAGCATGCTTAATTGATTAATGAGTAGAATATGGAACTTCGAAAAGAACTGATGTTTGTTGGTTTGATTTTAAGAATAAAAATTAGAAGTACTCATCGCTCGCTTCAATCGTAACATTCAGAGTTCCGATATAAAAACTCGTATGACCACGTCGAACAGATACTAGATACGGTTCGATGTTGGAACTGTAATCTGCTATTTTAGAACGTTTCGTAAACTTATATAGCATGTATTAAAAGCAGAGAAGGACAGATAACCGTTATATCGTTTCATAGTGAGACAGTCGTTTGACTAACTCCGTGACTAACTACGAGGGTTACAAAGTGTACCAGTTTGCTTTGCAGATAGATCGACTTTGGAGTGAAAAACAACTTAGTCGAAGCAAATAGCTAGTTGTCCAACACGACACCTTTATGATTTTAGGGCAAGGACCATTTCATTCAGCACGATTATCAAAATACACCGTTGCTTTACACGTTGAACAATCAAATCTTTCGTGAAGATCCTGCATGGAGAAGGATCATAAAAAAAATCCTTTGCGAAGAATGTTCTGATTTTGAAGCTTTCATTGGACTGTTCTAAATAAACATCACACGTGACTATAGTTGGATGAGCTAACATGGTTACCAGCCATCGGCTGACGTCGGCACTGTTTAGTCTCAACGATCCTCTCTCGAGACCGCATACAGGCTATGACCCTATCATAAATCCCTCGAAAGCCGAACAATGACTCCCCATCAACCTTAGACTCCCTTAAAACACGCAGACCCTGACATACTGTAAAAGATAGTAAAGTAGAAGTGTTATCGATCAGCGTGGTCATGATAATTTGAAACCGGTGGTGGTTAGAAGGAAAGAAACGGAAGGAATGTAAAAGCGCAATCGTAAACGAAGAATGAATTGTAAAAATGGGGATATTTCAATATAATACATTAGCCCACATTATGATTAGGATGTTACTGATCTTATAAGCAGTATTAAGGTATACCTGAATAAAGAATTTATTTCTCAAACGATGATTAATTCCTGCCATGTTGACGGAGATTGAGAAAGGCAGAAGCATGTAAATGGAAATGAATGCGTGCCGGCACGCTTACGCGTCTGACCACACGTTGACTGACATCACGTGGCAGCAGAGATAGCGATACTACTATACTGAGCCCAACTAACCACGATTACGTGCACGAAAAGTTAATAAAGAAGGGAGTCGCTCATAGAAAGCTGAGGAAAGAATCACAGGAAACAGTTGACATTCAACGATTAATTAAATAATGACTTACAACTGTGTCAAAGATAAATGTTTCCCATTAATCATTAATCAGCCGTGATTAAAATATTAGCTACCATAATATTACAGACATGATCACCCGAGTAATATTCAAACATTAAACATGCAAGAACTTCATTGACATTCCGTTATCAATGTAAGAGACCATTCATTTCCTTTTACAAAGCGTTGTCTCTTAATGTCATCGTTCCCCGTTTCCTTTGTCTCTAATTTTCTGCGCAGTCAAGTTAAACACAATAAAGAACCATTTCCATTAAATCACAATTTCCCGTTTACAACGTCTACGCTTCAGAAAAGTTTTAATTTCAAACGGTTGCTACACGTTCGCGAGAAACGTGTAATGCAATACACGAACAGTGTTTCTACACATCTTTTAATCACACGACTATCAAGAGCTCGTTAAACGGTTCGCGAATTCGCACGACCCTTTGACACGGTAATGTAACGAGACGTCGGCGTCGGTGTCAACGATCGGCTGAAACAGTTCGCGGGTGTGGTACGAGCGAAAGACACGAGGCCCGTGGAAATTCATTCTTCGAGAGATCTTGTCGCGGATGCGCGAGGCGAAACGGTGAGCCGTGGAGGTCGGAATTATCATGCCGACGGTTTACTGCATCAGAATCCGGTGTTCGCCTAACGCGGAAGGGCACGGAAGGGGTCCATGAATAAGCGGGGAGTCGTTTAACAGCGAGAGACCCGGTTCCTTGTTTTCCCATTTTTTATTTTCTTCTCTTCCCCTTTTTCCCTTTTCGTCTTCTTTCTTTCTTTCTGTCTCTCTTTCTTTCGTTCTTTTTTTTTTGTCGACTCTCGCGGCGAAATCATTTCATTCATATGCATGACGGAATATGCAAGGATAACGGAGACAAGAGTAATAGAGACAGACGGGGCCGAGCCGGCTGGAAACAAGGGACAAAAGGAGAAGCGGCTGGGAACGCTGAGAAAGAAACGCCCGCGAAATCTCGGCGACCCCTAACGAGCCGCGATTATTCCCCGGATAACGACCACCTGCAGATGCGAACGATCTTTGCATGTTGAACGGGACCACGGTATTGTTTATATCGTTCCGCGCCTTTCCACCCCTACAATTCGACCGATCGTCCCTCTGCGTAGAAGTTTTCGGGGCTATCGAGGGGGGTGAATGCGAATCGTTCGAGCGTTAATTGCTGGGAAGATTTACGAAGGTGGTGGATTTTTATGTGGAATATGAATGCTTTGAAACGTGTTTTCAGCGAATATTTGTGGATTCAGTGGGAACTGAATCCCGAAGGAATTTATCTTGTTGGTTTGATCGGAAAGCCGTTAACGGGTTAATGCTGAAGCAGCACTCGTAAACGGATAGAATAGACGCGATTTATTCGATAATATAGGCAGTTTATGGGCCAGATTTATCACACTGATTATTTATAATACTTTGCACGTCGTGGGTTATAAGGAAATTTTATTCATTCAATATGTCTTCGTAAAAATGAATGTTTACGGTTGAGCAAGAAATTGTATTGGCTAATATATGGCTGATGCGATAGTGGAAAGTGTTAATGGCTTTCTTAATGTTCGATAAACCGGAATGGTAGACATGACTTCTAGCAGACACATCGAAATGCTGGTAAAATAAAGTTCATCTAGTATGTATGAATGTATATCTTGGTTTTTTTCATTCGTTTGAAACTTTTTGCGGGCGATGAAGATACCACGAAAAGATCCCGAAGGAAAAATTTTTAAACCGTACCTTATCATGCGAAATATGCGCGAGTGGAACGCAGCAAAATGATACAGGTATTGAACCGCAGTATAAAAAAATTGGGGAACGCTGGTTGAAACTATAAGTTGTCTTGGTCCCTATTCAGGGATCATGAATATTTAACACCGTCGTCTCCATCGCGTCGATATTTCTCACATTTCGTTAATAATGCAGTCTCCTCTGGAACGTAAATGTCCCTCACGCTAACGAATAATATATATGTAACTCTTTAACACTGTTAACAGCTGTTCCAATAAAACTCACTGAAAATCACCTGAAATTATAAGGTCCTACTAAACATTTCATAACAAATTTAGCAATTCACGATTTAATGAAATTCATTTGTTCAAAAAAGAAATGACGTTAGTATTCAAGATGAAAAGAGGAATGAATGACCGATCGTCGAGAGACTGTTCAAAGAACTCATTTATAAAAAGTAGTATAGTGTTTACTATTATTATTAGATATTGAAAAGATGGATCTTCAGTAAAAAGAGAATTAAGAAACAATATATGTATTTAATGAGATAAAGAAACAATATGGACAACACGTAAAAATACAACTTAATACCATGAAGGCCAACACAAAAATGTTCTCCGCTGTCTCTCACCAAAATGTACCCCACGCACGCATTCCCACTTGCTTTTAACACACACCCCCATTCGCTCTGTCTTTCTCACCCTTGCACCCTTCTCACTCGCATCTTTCGTCCATAGTCAAAATTCACGCAGTCGCGTACACGCTTTTCTCACGGTCCAGTCGCTCAGTTCCAAACACTCTTCCTCGTATTCTTTCAGCCACTTGAGATTTTCTAAACGCAGTCACACTATTTTCCAAACATCCCGGCGCCGGTCCGTCGCAATACGACCTGGTCGCCCTTACGCACGCACAACAAACCATTCATCCTACAATACTTAAGAGACCGCGGGAAATAAATGGAAGCGTCAGCGGTTCGTTTTGTTTCCCTCAGGAAGCGGACCGGTGCCAAAAAATGATATCGTTCCAGCCGATAATCAAAGAACTCTTCGATAAGTTCATTACGGTGACGTTTTCGAGCGTCAAATTCGATATTCCGCCGGTGGACCGCTCCTTTATCAAACTCTCAATCACCGGGACCGATTCTCCGGAGCGGGCGTGATTTACGAGCGACGCGCATCGATACCGTCGTTCCGGTTGATTTAATGGAATTCTCATCTTCGCGCGGCCGTCCCCGCCGTCCCGAAAAAAAGCGCAACGGGACGAACAACGACCGAAGAAAGGGACAGAGCGAACGTCACGTCGCGTGGGTGGGAAATGCGAAACAGAGACAGAGGGTAGGTCGAATTTCAAACCGCGAGGGTACACGGTACGCGACCAACGATGCTCCTTGTCCGAGGCCCGTTTTTCTCCCATTGTCGTACATCGTTGCTGCCACTGTTGGGAGTCGTAAACGTAGAAACAAAGTGCATCGAATCGGGTAGCGCGCACGCGGGGCCGTAAAAAGCGATAAATAGGGACGAGAACAGGCGTGCCACTTTCAGTCGAGTTCTACCCTCAGTTATACGTGACGGTGCTTCGGTGACACCCGTAAAGACCGAGAAACTTTTTATACCCGTTCCCCTCTCCCTGGCCGGGAATTTACGCTTAGAAGCCGCAATTCGCCGTTAATTGAATTGTTTCAAATAAGAATTTCCGTTTTATTGTTTATTACGGCGAGCTGAATATGGTTCTCGCAAGATATAGGTATCAGAGACTCGAGAGATACAATCTTTATCGAATATCTTGATAATCGCGAGAAAAACGCGAGTAACGATTGTCTACTGTAATTCTAAAGACGAAGTTTGACCTCTTTCACGAGGTTCTAGGAACGAGTCTTTCTTCAATAGTTGTAAACCTAGAATATTCCAACGCTGCGAGTGTTAACCCCTTTCCTATGATCTCTTTTCTGAACTGTGATCGATTTATCTACTTTGTTATTAATAATTTATTACGAATAAGAAAAACTTCTAGATTTATTCTATATCAACATTCTATGAAAGTAGAATAGTACGTAACTTGCATTCAATGTTCGCTAAATTCCATTGGAAGTCTCCGCTACGAGTCTGATGCGATATTATAAACTAAGGAATTAACACAAGTTAAGATCAATCGTTCCATAAAACGGAGAATCAAACAGAAATTCGCCTTTAATAATCGAGAACCATCAGACATCGTTAAACCTATTCATGCTTTTCTTGTGCAGCGAGTAAACCCTCGACCGTAATCTGCTCACGAGCGACGTATCACAACGTATCCAGAAGTCTTCATAAATATATCCCTTTGAGAACGGTAACAATCCTCCCCCCCCCTCGTTTTCTGTAATCAAATTTCAGATCCCGTTTAAGTGAGAATAGCTGTTGCGGATTTTCGTTTCGCCGAAGCTTAGCAAACTTCAAAGTGTTGCCGTCGATTCGTGAGGTCCGTTATTGTCCGCTTTAAGGCTAGAACGAAATCGGATGAGCTTTCAGCTCTCTCCTCCCCTTGTTCCCCCGACCAGTCCACGGCGACCACCCCACTCGACAACGTTGCCCGGAGGTTCCCCGTCAGCAGCTCCTAGCCGCGCGGCACGGGTCCCTCCCCATCGACAAAAGGCGAAAACATTTATTCAATTTCGACGTCGAGCCACGCTCGCGTGGCCCTTTGAAGATTAACGAGAACCACGGGCTGGAGGCCCCTTCCATATTCAATCGGACCTCCTTTCTTTCCCAGCGTTCGCACCGCGAGACCACATCCGACCGAATTCGAGCCATTTCCCTGGAAAACGTAGTTATCTCCGCTGTCGATGAAGGGCTGGTCGCTCCATTCAACGAAATAAAAGGGTGCGGGGCTGAAGAGCAAGGAGCAGGGAGAAAGCTAAGGGTGTGCACAAGCGGCGATTGTTATCGGGCTCCCGTCTTTCGCCCGTACACTTTCTTTGACTCGTACCTTCTCTTTGACACGTCGGGTTGGCGTCGTTAATTTTTGAAGGAAACGAACCACAAACATCAACAACGGTGACCGACTTTTCGTTCCTGTTATCAACCGTACTGATGATCGCGACTACCCGCGGCAGCGATGCAGGATTGATCGAGGAAAGAAAACAGTTACTTGTTATCGCTGTTACGATGCGTATAAACGGAGAGTTCTTGCAAACTGAAAGTTACATTGGCTCTCTTCGATGTAGCGTTTCCGTGTCTGGCAACTGATTATGTAAACAACTGGAATCTTGAGAAAGTTTCATTAATGTTGAAAGGAGAGAGGTGGAATTTATAGGGAGTGAGATGTTTCAATGTTTTTCTGGGTTTGTTGGTAGCAAAGTAATTTTCGAAGTATGTCCAGATGCACTATTTTAAAAGGCGGTGGTATACAAGATTTTACGAAATATTTCGGTTTAACGTGGAATGTCTCTTTAAATTCAGACTGCACGGTGCATTTAAAAAATGGATTGTTGTACATCAAAAGGGTGATTCGTGAAAAAAATATAATAGAAAAAGTGGAATGGAATTTTTCTGGTTGATGAGAGAGAATTCGTGCCTTTTGTTCTTTCGCCTGGATGTTTACATTTTACGATCCCCGCCGTGCACTTTGTTGTTGTTTCTTTAGTGAACGAAAGCATTCGTGACGTTAAATGCGCAGTGAGAAGAAGAGTTCTCCAAAAGAACTGGTCGGTTTGATTGAAATGTAAACGAGACACGGATCGATGAAGCTATTTTCATAATTGTATTAATAAACGATTTCACGAGCTATTGTTTTCCGGTGTGAATGCGGATTGAAAGGAACTTGTTGATTCACCGGTGACGTTTACGAGACTGAGGAACTTATAAATTCAACGAATGTGTTTCTCTTGCGTGACCGTGGACTTTATCGCTGCAACGTCTACGTTCGCGAGCGTACATGAAACGCTGTCATCGTTCTGAACGACGAGAGAATGATTATGATGTAATGTGTCCAATTATCTTACGAAACAATCGAAACTGCTGCGATACAAAAGATAGATAATGGAACTAACCTGTTTTAAAGTATTATTATCTTAACCTCGGAACTCGTCGAAATCTATCAGAAGATTGCAAATTTGTTGATATGATTAATTCCATAAAATGTTCACAGAAAAATCTTTAGAATAGAAAAATATGAACGCGATCCGATTATTTTGACACAAAAGTTTAAAGAAACTCCGCAAGTAAACTTAGCGATCTTCGTTCGCAAACAATTCAATTATCGAACCGTCTTGAGGCGCACACTTTACGAGAACGAAAAAATTTTTTATTACGTTACACCGCCAACCCGATGGATATGAAATAGAAAATGGAGCAAGAAGACTGGAAGCGTTCCACGCGAAGACATTTCAAAGCGCGGAAATCGTTTCCGCCTACCGAGGCTGTGCTCCGCTAAATTTGATTTTGCTCAGCGGAAAAATCTGCTTGAAAAATCACAGAAACCGCGTTTCGTTTTATATCGCTCCAAGGAGCTGATCCATTGCCCGGCAACGTCCAAATGCTTGTCCTACTAATCGAATCGGGTTATTCGAAAGAAAAATCTTAACATTTCGTCTAGTAAACACCTGCTAATAGATTCTTCAATGACTTATAATCTCATATTAAAAAACGACTGAATAATCTTCTTTAAGCAATAGTTTTAAAATAATAATTCAATAATGTTGCTGAATAGGATTTGTTGATTCAGAATTTCAATTGCTATCGTTATATTAAAAATTCAGTTAAGAAATCCTAAGATATCGATTATTAATTTTCAATAAATTCTTCAATACTTAGTTATTACATTAGATTAGCTAAACATAACTCATCGTAAATCTAATGAACTTCTTGTTTCAAATTTGATTTGAAAGCTTTCTGTTATTTTTAGTTTACCCATCTGTAATATTCATTCGTAAGTTAATAATATAAATTCTACAGGTCTAGCCAACCTAATGTTAATCTTTAAATCTTGACTAGAGGATCTTCGAGAAAACTGCGCGGATTTACACGAAGAGACTCCGAGGACGAGGGAGTAGAAATCATGTTCGCGAAGTGTAGGAAAAGATGGTAGTTCACATTGAACGACGAAGTCCGCGAAATCTCACCTACGCTGCGGACTCGAGAAATATTCATTTTAATGGTTGATATAACGCGGATATTGGTTACCGGTGAAACGTTACGTGACCGAAATTCCGAACGTTATCACGCGCCCCGCGGAATACACAATATAAGCGGCGGACAGAGTCCTCGCTATTCGGAACTAGGACCGCGTGAACGCGGAAGATCCTCATGAATTCCCTCGATACGCTCACCTGTGAAGAATGGAAAACGAGGACTCGATTAACCTTTCACGTAGAACGTTTCGAGACTGGTCTTAACTTGACTGTTGGAAGGTTTCTTTAGTTTTTAAAGAAGGAACTGTATCGGTTTAATCGTAGTGCATGCCATATGCCAAACTGCAACAAATGCCATATTCATTTAATTAAGTATTTTAACGCTTTGCTTAATAAATTTGATTAAACTGTATTAAATTTGTTAAATGTAACTTAACATGCTACTTTCATCGTTTACTTGAAAACATTTCAGATGTGCTAATGTTGTGTATGATATGATTGTAGTACTATTAATAAATATTACGGAAATTGTTTGAATGATGAATTTGTCTCGATACAAAGTTGTAGAAGGTTAATCTTAGAAGACTGAGTTTCGAAGTGAACATTATTTTTGCTGGGAAATGTGTGGAGAATATTTTACTATGGTTTTCAACGGTAATTTATGTGTTGCTGACCTGGTTAGCAAATTTTATGGGGTTTAGAGGTTGTTTCCTGCGTGTTGCGCTTTTTTTGGCGCTGTCGTCACGCAACGTTCGTGACTTGGGCGTTGCCATCGAATTGCATAATAGTGAATGAAATATGCTAGCCCAAAAAATGAAGGTGATTTACGATGCCACCTGATGCATGATACAGCAAAGAAGCTTGTAACGAGCTTGACTTGTATCGTCAACCTGTACAAAGTGTTCCATTGTGATATGAAGAATATTTAAAGGTATTTTATTTGTTCTTCTTAACATATTGGTTTTCAAAGGCAACTCGTTGTCATTAAAACAAATCAAAGGTCAATGATTCCAAAGGAAAAACTGAATTCATGCTAAAAATGAGATTTTATTATAACTCGAAGAGAACAGAACGTTTGAACTCCAATCAAGTTAGAAATGTTCGTACAGAAGAAACTTTATTTGACATTTTCCACTGGTTTTCCGATGTACGTTTCAAAGAAAAATATCGCTATGTCAGCGTTACGTGATTTCGGATGAAATCATTTCTGACAAAGGGAAGACACCCACATTTCCTTTCAACGGACCAACGTGCACTCTCTTTTATTCGCGATTATAAGTCAACCATACATAAAACCGTTGACCTGGAATATAAAAACCATTTCAGATTAAATCTCGATATTTCGAAAATATTCCTTCCCTTAGGAGTTCCGTTGTATTCCCATATTTTTATGTAATTTCGATAACCTAATAATTCAATACTTTAATAGTTCCATATTGAATTCTTAACCGACCAGCTGATATTCCAGAGATTTCGTATTCCATATAAATAAAATTTCAGCGGCACTTATTTCAATGTACTTAAATACCAATAAAATGTGCAAATTTTATTGTCTAAGGAAAAAAGATTGGGACACCTCGAAACTAAGGGCAGATGAGGCATAAGATTGGGACGCAAGAAACCGAGGAGTATTTTAACTCGAGGAGGCACGCTCCAGTAACGAACATTATTCATAGGGTGTCTTGCCGGGTGCTCGAAATACGAGAAGAAACGTTTGAACCATCGGATCAGAGATAAAGGACGCCCCGGAGTGAATCGATACTCGAAGTTTTTCGTTTTCCGCGGGCCCAGCCGTTCCTAATCGTCCACGAAACCGTCGTTTGTTACTCGCGACCGAACGACGGGAACGAATCCCCGGGAAAATATTAAATTTATTTTTACGAAGCAGTTCGTTTCAGCCGCGGGAAACTTCTTATTCAAATCGAGTCGCGGATCGTGCATTGAATGCAAATGACTGGCGACACAACGCGATAGGGGTTTCGGTTTCCCTCCTTTCTCTCTTCCACGGTTGTTCGCGTTCACGCGGCCGCGAGTGCGCGCGCGCGCGCGCTCATGCGATGGGCGACAGAGTAAGAGAGATCGAGAGATAGCGAAACTTCAGGGCAAGTTACGCGAGGGAAGTTTTAACGAGAGCTCCTACGATTCCGACGCCTATGGGACGCTCGGAAAAGTTAGCTTTTGACGCGGTGGATTGCACGTGACGAATTCAAATCAGCCGTAAATACTTAGAACAAACAGAAGCCTGCGACAGAAATAGTGAGAGAGAGAAAGGAAATTCAAGAGGAAAGGAAGAAGATCGACTGGGAAATGAAACATTCGAGTAGTGAAGGGCAAATCATGCAGATCTATTTCTTTCTAGATACTTTTAGATTCTAATTATACTGTGGAATTTTATTAATTCGAAAATTTCAGAACAGATTATTAGTCTATTAAAGTATATAATATAATCAAGTTTAAGAACAATATGTACATTATAATTAGAAGAAATAAAACTACCATGGCAAATAGTTCCTTTTAAAAAATACTGTAGAAAATACAACCCATTGAACATTTTACATATTGTTCCGTATCGCAGACATTCCGTGCAACTCTGAATTCTCAAATTTCCCACAAATGTTTACAAATCTGCAGTCTATAATATTGGAATTATTTTATATACTACGTTCCGATTTATAATCAATATTTCCACTTCGACGTTTTCCCTTGTGATCAGCTTTCAGTTGTAATGAAACATAGAAACGTGTGAACTAAAGTGAATCAGTAATTCTATTCGTGTTCTCACTTAAGAGAATCACCTACGCATGCATCTTTGTAACATCGGTTTACTAAAATTCTGAACACAGTTACACAGCTTCCCTAGATTATCACGCTGCATATGCACCCGCGAACAGAAACAAATCCGACATTCATGAATATACAAGCATCCGTCCGTGTACTCTTTGGAACGCGTTCAAAACCGTAACGTCTTGCATAAACTCACGTGTGTTTCGCACCAATCCGACTCCAATGAATGTGAATTGCGAACGGAACGTCGTCGCGCGCGGATCCCAGCGAAACGGATCGGTCGCAATCTTTCTTCGGCCCTTAAACAGGATAAGTTCCACGGCCGGAATATTTCATAAGGCTCGGAGCGCACGGCTAACTGCACGAGATTTTTCGTTTTCCACGCGACGAACACGGTCGATGGCACGCAACTTGCAAACAAATTCCCCGCGGCCCTCGGTCTACGGCTGTTACACCCGGCGGACCGACCTGAAAGCAATGTAAGTGCACCGGAAAAGTTCGTTTCATTTTTAACAGCACAGCGAACAGAAGAAACGCATTCGAAGTTGAGCGTCTCCGGCCGCGAGTAGTCCCGGGCCGACCGATGAGAAAAAGAAACCGGGCGGGGAAGTAAAGTTTCCGCGCTTTGAGGCGCTGCCGACGATCGCGGCTGTTTTCAACATTTCTCATCAAGCAGCTGTAGTGGAAATCGATCGGCGAAATTCTGTCCGCGAGGTGTTATGATTAACGCGTCCGTGATAGTGTCGCCTAGAATAGTCTGGCTGAGAAGTTTCCCGGTCGATGGAGAAAAGACGAGAAATATTGAAGTTCGGCAAAGGGAAAATGTACCCGGAACCTTAATTCACAACTTGGTGTAATTACTTTCTAGTGTAATCATCGTTGCCAACGTTCCCTGTAGCGTATAACTAACTTCTGAATGACCTTCTTAAAAGAGTTTCAGGTTTCCTGAAGGTATTGCCAATGTCTCGTGCCTCTGATCTTTTAAACTGTTGCTCTTGTCATTTCGCACGTTAGATTCCATCGTTGGTGAACATCAGCCAAATCGGATTCCAATTTATTTAATGAACTGACGATTATTTGATATTATTTGTATGTTATAAATAATATTTCCTAATGCGGAGATATTCGGAAAGGTAAACATGTATTAATAATAACGCGATTCAATGAAATAATTTGATGTTATATCTTTCTCATTTTATGCATTACGTTTCGTGAGACTGTCCAGCATTTAACGTGTTAATTGAAGATGTTCCTGAACAATTTTTTTGAAAGTTTTTCCTTCGTGTTATGATTTTTGGAAGCGATTGAATGTTTTTGCACGGCGTTGTATGTTCTGCGTGCAACGGCAAAAGGTTTACATAGCGGAACGTTTTCAACAGCCAAGAATTCAATAACAGCGCGTTGTTTAAGTAACACATACTGCGACACTTGACTGACATCGGAGCACAGCCAGGGTGTACTTATGAATTGACAATTATGTATGGTAGAGGGAAGATACCGAACAGAATGCGGGAGAATTGTTTTCATTAATTTCTTTCTACTCGAATTGTGATAGAAGAATCAGGACTGTAAATTCTGTTTCCATGTTGCTGTCACAGAAGTTTAATTGCGATGTCATTCTTCACTAACTATGTATACATGTTTCTTTTGCTTCCTATGTTAATAGTAGATGTCTATAAGCACTTGAACACACTTGACACACCAATTAAATTTGTCCAATAAAAACTTATAAATATCTGTAATTTTTTCATTTTCACCAACGAAAATAATATTTGATGTCTATTTTTGTAAATCAAATGTGTCAGGAAAATGAAGAAAATAGACAACTGCGAAGACATTTATACTCCACTCACAATTGTCGAACGTCAACGGCTCAATCGAGAATATCGGGGAATATCTATTCGGGAGCATCGGTACGACGTTGTACACTACTTTGGCATTAGGAAGACAAAATTTAGCCCCTCGCGGATTGCAAGTTTATACAATATTGTAGAAAGCAGCGGGGAATTGAAGTTGCCAATAGTTTCTATTACCACATGGTTGGCCGTGCTTTGGGGAAACCCGAACATTGCTTTCGTTAATCGCGCGGCAACTCTTCAGGGTCCGATTTAAAATAATAAGACGACAAAGCAAAATTCTTCGGAGCATTCGCGTGATCATTCCTGAAAGTGTAACGTGCGATGCCACGCGTCGCGTTCTTCAGCAACTAGTTTCGATATTGGTTACAGGTGTGATTCCTCGTCGTTCAACAGATGCTCTTTTCTGGACCCGACAGGCGTATAGTGTATTTTTCTTGTTTCATAATTGATTCAGCTGTAATTACGGTTCTTTCAATGTTTATCGAATATACCGTGTACATTTCTGCTGAAAGAATTATGAATCGTCAAGTATAAAAGGCAAATACACCTGACCCCTTTAACCTGCTGGAGCTCTGCCAAACGGGACAGGATTCATTTTTAATTCACCCACGAGTCCAGAGTGGGTCGTACTATCCCGATGAGAGATAGTGTGGCTGGTTCGTATTGACCGTGATTATTTTTATGACCTATGAGTTCGACAAATGGTCCGTAATTTCCATTTAAAATGATTTGAGATCTTCTTTGGGGACGTGACGTTACGCCAGAGAGTTTAACGTTAATCTCGTTTAATGGAATTAGAATCGATCCAGGAAAGAAAAAGAGTGTTTCTACATTTAGATGCAAGATATGAAAAATCATATTATTTGGAGAGTCGATAGTTATAACGTGTGCTACGTGTTTAAATTAGAAACCTCAGATTCGTATAATGGAACTTTCCTTTTAACTAAGTGATCAACGCTTAGACAATGAAAATGTATAAATTTCATAATACTGTGAAATTACTGTTTAAAATATAGGATACCATATTCAAACTCTTATCTTAACAAAGCTTCTAACTGGTGAGGTATTAGATCCTGATGGCCAATGACTATTCAAATTAGCTTTAGACTGTGTAGAAAGGAAAAGTGAAGATTAGTTAAGCTGGAGGTCCGCCAAAACCTTGGGGAACCATCAGGCTGCACTGATGGGGTCCTAAAGTACGAACAAAGGCACCAGCAAGCTAGCAAGCTAACCAATTGTACAGTGAATTGACGTTTGCGTAGTGTTCAATTGTTTAGTAGAACTATCATACATTTTAAGCATTACATTCATTAAAAATCTGATATGTTAGACGACTCTTACGTAAATTCCAACAAATAATCATTTCTTCCTTTTGTTTTTCACACGAGCAACACAAGACGTAATCTAAAGTCACTCACCTTGAACCTGCAGCTTGATGACGGCCTTCGACGGGCTGCGATTGTTCACCAAACAACTGTACTCCCCAGTATCCTTCGCGTTCACTGGATGAAACTGCAGAGCATAATTGTTCTTGGACAACGAGATCCTGTTTTGATGGTTCCAAACTGTTGTGGTGTCGCTGCTGTACTGCAGGAGCTGTTTGCCGTTCGCCTGCCACTCGACCATCAGTATCAGCGAGCCCTCCGTCACCCCTGGACAATTCAACGTCACGTTCTTGCCGGTCTCTACCACCATCTCCCCCACCATGGAATCTGAAAACAGAGAGAGCGGTGGTCGGTGAGATCGCGCGGGCCATTTCATTCGTCACGCGGCAGTCGTTATCGCGGGAATAAAAAACGGTAGCAGGCTCTCTACGTGGACACCGGGATCCGCGCGATCTGCCTGCGTCAGGACCATTTCGCCGGGGGCCAGATAAAACCTGGTATACCGACGGACTTACCCGGTCGGTTCAACGATTCTCCTACGACCGCGATGTTACAGGATGTCGTTCCAATTTCGCGGGATCCGCGGGATCGGCAAATTTATTGATTAAGAGGGTCTCCCCGTCCCCTACAGTTGGAAGATAACTCGGTGTCTAGTGAAACGGCACAAGAGTGAAATATATCTTTCCAGTTTATAGTTTCGATAGGTGACACGCGACCGTGTTGATGACTAGCAAATTAGCGATCGAAAGTATTAGTAAATAGAGAATAGAATCAACAGAGAACTGGGTGAGAAAAGATGGAACCTGATCGATCAGCCCCGCATTCCTATCTAGCCTAGCCATCGAGTGATCTCCTAAGAGTACGCGGTCACGAAAATACGAGACACATCGGCTCCGCAATTTTTTCCATTTTCACTCAGAATTCGGCGGACATTGTTAGAGGCACCGTTGCACTACGGACACTCCGGGTGATTAAATGCAATGAGACGGATCAAACGGCAATGGCTGCAGCTCTTCTGGAAAGGGTCGGGCGCGAAGTGCACTTCCATTCGCGGAGTCTCGCATTACGGGGTAATTTTGAATGAAACTCTCGAGGAAAGGGTTCCAGCGGGTGGGTCGTTGAACTAACTGCATTGTCAATGATGACTTTCCGGGGGAACTTACAAGTTCGAGTCGAGGACGACGCGCATTGCGACCTGCCGATCTCGAACTAGTTTACGGGAAACGGTTGTAAGGGACTTTATGCTGTCACACAAGAAGGTTCTTAAGTAAATTGTTACTTGACCAAGCTGAAGTTATCGGCGGCTAATGTATGCAAATCGCTCGGAATTTTCGCTGGCTTTCGATGCACGCACGGCTCAGATCGATGCGGATAAGGGATTTGATAATACGGAGTTTGCGCACGAAGATGCTTTAAGTCATGAGATCGAGTTTTGTGCACGCAGAAATTAGGCTTCGTTTTAATTGAAATAATAGAATAGAAATATAAGTAAGTACTCGAGTTAAGACGAGGAAGTCCCCAATTGTCCAGCAGGTCAGTAGTAATGTCCACGTTGGCTATTAATCAACGTAAGAAACGATCAAATTAACATTCTTCTCTTCCCGTGATCGACTGGCGACCGTTTGTTCGTTCGATTCATGAACCTGACAATAATTCTAACCGATTTCTTTCCCTTCGCGAAATTTTCACGTCGTTTTGACATATCTTTCTCGTTTTTTTTCCTCGGACTGCGAACGCTCTGCGGCGATTGCCAGCGTGTTGGCGAGCTCCATTGAATAGAACGGCGCGGCGCGCGCTGCGCGCGATTCCTGTGGAAAAAAGTGAGCCGCGGTAACGAAGGGGGATCGGATTGATCGAGCAGCTGCGATTGGTTTCGATCGCGGGAAATCGCATTCTTCAAAACGAAAGGTCATTGCGACGTGATTCACGAAGTGATTCCATCTCCAATCTCTGGTAAACTCTGGCCGGCCACGCGCACATGTGTGTATGCACGTCATAGGCATTCAGTTCACGGCTACGTATTCATACGTGCATAAAGCCCAAGTTTGCTACACTACTGTATATTTCTCCCTTTCTCACTTTCTCTTGTTCTCTCTTACATCTCTCTCTTTTTTCTATCTCTCACTCTCTTTTACTCTCCCTCTCGCTCCTTGCCCTCTCTCTTGCCGTCTTCCATAACTCCTTTACTCTTTATCTCTCTTGCTGTCATCCACGTATCTCTCTTTCTCTCTGTCCTCTCCAAGTCTCTCTCAGTTTTCCTTCGCCTCTCTTCATCTCTTTTACTCTCTATACCTATCTCTATGTAATTTCTCTCTTCATCTCCCTGTCACCACCACCACCTCTCTCATTCTCTCTTTCTTCTTCATGTGTTGAGATTCAACATACCTCTCTGTCCCTCGTCGCCGTGTCTCTCTATCAGCCGACCGCCATCCGCTCAATTCTCTTTCCCAACGGGTGTGGAGACCGATTTTCGTTAGCGGCAGCGTCGATCAGTGGCCATCCACGGTGCTGCGGCCTCGAACTTTGATCGTCCGACATTCTGCATCGATTCCGTTAGCGCACGGGCCCGGAAGTTACGACGGGAATTTCACCGGGACCTTACCATAATTTCATCGCCTGCATTATAACTTCGGCGCACACCCATCAGCTACCCAGTTCTGCCGATCGTAAAACGAGCGGAATATATACGATCGTCCGACGGGAGCTTGTTTCGAAAAATGACACCGCTGCTTATTGAATAGGGAACGCTCCGTCGAAGCGTCCTGTACGGGCCGCTCCTGGGACCAGATATACATATACTCACGCGTCGCTGACAGTGGATCGATTCTCGAAGTGACGCGTATCCTCTAGTCAGTTTCGAGGTTTCAAATTTAAAATCGGGAAGACGGCTAGCTTTTTCGTGTTACCATCCCCTTTATCGAAAGATTTATCGTTCTGCTATGCTACAACGTATTTGACTTATTCAAATTGTTTTGGAATGTTTACCCGGAATAGTTAGCTCAACGTGTTGATATTATAAATGAAGAATATACAAACATTCGACTACCCCGTATTGGTTTTCAATTTCCTCCGAACAAATTAAATTGAAAACTGTTTATATTGGGTTTACTAGGAAATCGACGGGTTTCCGGGGAATGTGTCCGAAAATTGGAACATCCAGAAAAGTGAAGAAGCGAAGTGACGTAAAATGGATCTAGAAATCGCTGCTTGCGAAGTTCTCCAGCACGTCTACTCCGAGAAACGAAACGTTCTACTGAAAAGTAAACTGTAAACATATATTTATCGAAATGCTATCTAACAAGTTCTCCAAATAAGAATTACACGAATACTCTCACGCGATTTCGTTCGCCTCGACGTCGCGTTTAATCAATCGAAACTGTTAATGCGCAAAACGATATTCCGTTCAACCAGATGTTCGCGATTTCAAACGACAGGAATTTGCATAAAAGTCGGCAGTCTGATCAAAGGAAAAGAAGCAATGGTTCCTTGCATATCGATAACGCAAGCCGATATCCCCTGTTCCGTCACCGTTAACCGGAACTCGCGGTACGCAAACAGATTGTTTCCGTGCGACGCGAAATAACAAGAAAAGAATGAGGTCCCTGCAAATTGAATTGGATGTATCGTAACGCCCCTTTATGCCGAAACGGTTCGGGCACACAGGAAGTTCACGACAAAGGGACACATTTAAACGACCGGGGAGAATCGGGGCCGCGACCGTATTATCGGCAGCATTGGGCCGCCATTATTGCGCGAGACAGCCGCGAAGATGCGACGGAAATAAACAAGAAACAGCTTTTCCCGATGGATCACGTTCTCAGAAAAGGACGAAGTAAAGTTTCCATCAGCTCGGTACTCATCTAGCTCACGGTCCGCGGAAGGCCATTTCGCGCACAAGTTAACGTAATGTAAAAAGTTTCAACGTAGCAATGATAACGCGCGCTAAGAGCCACCATGATGGAAATACGTAAGACGCGTTGATAGAAAGACGTCGCCTAGAAGGAATGCGATGTAATTAGTCAGAATGCAAAGAGACGAGTCTTTGGTAATATTATTTTCAGAAGTACTGTGTTTATCGGTACAATAGTATTTTAAAAAAAATATTATAGTATAGTGGTGGTGGTTTTACTATTAGATGATATTTGAAAATGTGCATCTTTAGTAAAAAGAGAATTAGGAAAACAACAATATATTTAATAAGATAAAGGAAACAATACGGACAACACGTAAAAATACAACACACGACTCTCTATCACGCACCAAAAATGTTCTACTCCGCTGTCGCTCATCAAAATGTCCTCATGCACGCATTTCCACTCGCTTTTATAACACACCCCCATTCGCTCTGTCTTTCTCACCCTTGCACCCTTCTCACTCGCATCTTTCGTCCATAGTCAAAATTCACGCAGTCGCGTACACGCTTTTCTCACGGTCCAGTCGCTCAGTTCCAAACACTCTTCCTCGCATTCTTTCAGCCACTGGAAATTGTCTAAACGCAGTCACACTATTTCCCAAACATCCCGGCGCCGGTCCGTCGCAATACGACCTGGTCGCCCTTACGCACGCACAACAAACCATTCATCCTACAATAAATATTCTAGATACTACAATATTAACTGTCGCAAGAATCTTGAACATTTTATACGTCACTTGTCCTTTTATAGCAAAGATAAGTAGAAAGAATGATTAATCCTTTGGTATCACGGATCTTACGTTACAGTGTTATTTACTGAATTTTGCTATATGAAATCACATGGAATTACCTCTCGAGTGCAAAGGGTTAAACATTTTTATTCGACATCAATTCTATTGTAACTGTTTTCGAAGAATGTGGAAGTATCTGTGATCGGTGACTGCTATGGCAGTCAACGTGTTAATTGTTACAGTGAACAAAACGCACAGCGAAAAACTCCTTTTGCTATCTTGGGTGCCAACTTTCCACTAAGGCAGGATACAGTTTGCTCGGCCGCCATGATTCTCGATCGAGCAGGATTCCGCGCACGATACACGCCACCGCGTCAAAGGAACGCCGCCGGTTTATGAACTACCCTGTAACCGGGGCCGAACGTTAACGGCCCTCGTTACTCTTTGAACTTCTGCCGGGAAGTGTGCCGTAAAACGTCTTCGCGGCCGTTTTCGCGCCACTGACGCCGCGTTATTCGGCTGCAACCTCGCCACTACCTGCCGATGAAATCACCGTACCTAGCGCTCGTTCCGTCGGACGTGTCTGCTAACTTCTTTTGCGGCGCCGATCCATAGTTTCTGCTCGAAAACAGTTCATTGGGATGATGGAGGAACATGTATCGCCAGAAGAAAATATTTTTTCCGATGTCCTTCATAGTGTGCTTTCATTCTATTTTCTGTGTGTTTCAGTGTACTTCTAATGGATTGATGGTATGAATAGTAATAAAACGATTGCAAATTCTGAAGCGACTTAGACATTCCTATGAATGATTCTTCGTTTCCCGTATAACTCCCCGGTTCATGAATATTTCAGATTTCTCAAAGATTTGAACTACTTCGATTGGAGTCTCGAAAGTCTTGCAGCGCTAATTACGTCAGCGCACTGCTTCATGTTCAAAATTCAAAGTATTGAAAAGCTTCGTCGCAGCCCAGGGTTTCCTTCATTTTCTCAACCAAGGGAATTTCATTAGTCCACTGATCGTCGAGTCGCAGTCAACACGATATAATTACACCTCGACCGCGGGGTCAAACGACAGTTCGCATAATCTCGGCCGAAGGAATTCAGGGGCGTTATGCAAATGCCGGGCGAGGAAAAAGCGTCGGGCCCTTAACAAGGCCGCAGTTGAATTGAATAGGCGTTTTTAAGCAACGCAGAGGCATTAGATTGAAATTTAACCGCAGCGGGAATCCAGGGACAGTCGGATCGTGCGTCGTTCGTTAGAAACGAGCGTGAGCGTTCGGCGTAATTAAACGCAATTAAAGCTGTCGTTCCGAAGATATAGCGGCTCGTCGTAACATCTCGTTTTCACGGGGCCGCGGGCACCATGGAATTAAGCGTACGACGCAATATTTTCAATAAAAGGTATGCCAGCCGGCACGCTCGCTAACGAACTCCCTTGCTACTCGCGAAGCTCGCTGCGTTTAACCGACATCCCGAGCGCGATGACGAATAAACAACTAAATGAAAAACCATGGGGCAGCATCCTACAGTATATATCAGCGGCCAAGAAACGTCGAGAGGGAAAGGGGAAAAGGGACGACCGGTTTTCTTTCCGGCTGTCGTTACGACTAATCCACTTTCGCGGTAATCGCATTTACCAGCTGGCTTCTATAACGTTCCTCGGTATCGAAGTTTTCAGTGCGATTACACGCTCGATTTCAGCGTGAAATCTCGCGTCGTTGCTACAAGATCGCTAGAACTTCCGCCATTGGCCGGCCATCCCTTTTTCTCTTTTTTTCACGAAGTTCGCTCAACGACCTAGGGAAACACGGAATTTCTCGCGAGTTAACGCTCCAAGCTTCAGCGACGCTTTAGACGATCGCTGGACTCGTCCTGTCGGGTCATTCCCAGCCGAGGTCTATCCTAGAAATTGAATTTCATCCGCCCCAGACCGCGCGAGCGCGGCCGAACGGTTTCGCGCCGTAAATTAATTTACGCAAATCTTCCGCGGGCATGAATTTTTCCGGCAGTAATTTCCCCAGGAGCCCAGCACGCTCCACGGGATACGGTCGCGCCGGTCCGCGGCAAGCCGTTACCACGGTAATTACCTTCCTACCTTCGTTCCGCTTAGCCTTTTTGTCTCATAACCAAGTAACTATCTTAATTGCTTTCGCTTTTCTAACTCTAGATACGTCCCCGTATCCCCGCGTTCTGCTTTCGATCCAGTCGCGACTTTCTTCCCCCTGCCACTCTCTATTCTTGCTAATCCACCCCATGGTAAACTCAATTCGAGCATCTTTTTCTTGTTATATCGTTGTTTATGCTCCTCGCGACTGCTGGGTAAACTTAATCAGTAAAAGCTAGTATTAAAGGCAATCACGTTAGTGCTATGATTGTTACATTTGCAACGAAATATGTGAGAAAATTTGTATATTCTATGATAAGACGTTATAATAATGACTAGTGTTGTGCTTTCCATAAGGTTTGCTAGAGAAAATCGTTTTCTATCGGAATTCCGTTTTGCGAATTACATTCTTAGGAATTTGAATGTCTATAAAGATCCGCTGTCTAATAATAGCTTACAATTTGGACGGTCGTTTACCTTGATTGTTGGCAATATTAATATTACCAGTTGTAGCTCTTTTGATGATATTAAAACAAGGATCATGTGGGATGAAATACCATTTATGACAACTTTTAAGGGTAAAACTCGCTTGTCCACGATTCTTTCTTGTTCGCTGCATCCATGCGTCGTTCCTGTCCCATCTTTAATCTGTACAAAGGTTCTAGTCACGGTTTTCTGCGTTTCAACTTCACAGCCTCTCCCTCGTTGTCTCCGTTAGCCGGCGATAATTCCGGATCGTTCGCAGAACACGGCTGCGTGACAATCCTCCTGTGGGAATTTCGAACGAAACGACCCGTTCCGCCAATTTTCACGCTGTTAGCTGCCATTGAGTCACCCTCGACCACTCCCCATCTCACTCTTCTCTGCGACGTTGTCTGGCTGCTCGTTATTCCGCTTAGAAAAATTCGTTAAATGAGATTCCAGGCCGCGATAAGTTTAATATGGATATAAAGAGTATGTCACCGAAGACAGGTACTGTTAGAGCTGCGAAGAATATGAGCTACAGTTGCTGATATTTTTCTCTGAGAGAAAGAGGATTCCTTCTTTTGGCGAGCTATGTGGTTCTGATGCTGCATGGAAACAGTTAAGTCGAGCTGTATAAACTTCAGTCCGAGTGGCATTGATAACGAAGACGATTGAACTTACTACTAAATAAAAATGTAATCATTTTGCAAACGTAATAGTCATCTATATAAACTTCCTTATACGAAGTATCACAGCTAGTCATTATCCTTAACCTCTACCTTATTTTCACTAAATTTCGAGTGTTTATTTTAGTGCACTTCCACGGGTAGACGCTGATACCACGTTTCGCGGTATCCATGAATAAATATTATCCATCGGACCAGAGATGGATGATACCGTGTTTCGTGTTAATAGTAAATACTACATCAGTACGGAATGTATTTCCGTAGATAGATACTGCTACTATCCCTAGCATTATTCATAAACATCTCTGCAACCATAATATTCCCAAGTATATTTACTCTCAGGATATTCCAATCCAACCCGTCCCCCCTTATACTTCCAAGCATAATAATTCAAAATTAAATTCGAGTTTATTTCGGATAAGGGGAAATGAAAAAAAAAAGTAGATTCGCAAACGAGCAAGACTTTCCTCATTTTCGTTCCTGCTTAGGTCGTTCATTCGACGGTGGGGCCGCGCTCGAAGTGATCTCACCGCTCCAGCCAAGTGTGCAACGGGTTCTCGCCGCGGCAACGGCGTCATTCACAATGTCATTATTTCAGGGAGAGCGTTTGTTATCCGCGGTTCGTGTACCGGGCTTCATCGCGCCGAAGTGTTTACCCGCAACCAGAGTTATTCGAGTATCTTCCGCGCTCGCACAGGCGTGCCGCCCTTTCCGATGGAGCGATTTTTAAAAAATTTTTCTCCGCGCCGCGGCTGGAATTCGTTAAAGTTGTCGCAACCGTGGCCTGTGATATTCAGAGAAGCATTCAACCCCTTCTCCGCGCTTTTTTTTCTCTCTATTCTCGCGTCCCGCTTTTCCTCGTTACACCGACGTGCCGCGTCCCACGCTGGTATCTCCAGCGGCGCGACCGCAAAATTGGACAGGTCCTTTTCCCTCTCTGTTTCTCCTTTCCCTTTCTCATCTCTCTTCCTCCTTCCAGGTCGCAGCTCTTCCATTTCTGCTCTCGAATCTGCTCGGTTTTTCCATCTTTTTCTTGCTGTCCGTGTAGGTTGGTTCCTGCACGTTCGTAATCTACCTTTTCGAGGAAAACCCAACTGAGCTAGTGAGCTAGGATTGAGGAAGAGGGAGAGGAAGGGAGGTGTTGAGTCTAACTCGAGGGATTGGATGCCGTTCGGGTTCACGGACTTTGAATATTGTAGAAGGTTCAGCTTCTTCAAGGATCTTTCAGTTGCATTGATTAAGGAAGTTTAGATTGCAAGTACAGCTTGTTTACGTTTAAGGATGCAAATGGTTTGTACTTTGGCGAATGAAACAAGCCTATGCTTAACTCTATTATTTGCAAGTAAAGATAGTGAAGTGTTATTCCAAGGTGTTAACGAAGCTTTAATGGGAAGTAGTTTTTATAATTATAATTGACATGTATTTTTATATGAGTCACTATTTACACTGAAAGGACGGAAATAGTAGCCGAAATTGAGGGTGAGGAGCAAATTCGTTTAAATATCCTTGGAACCGCCGCAAGAACTATTTATACCAATCGTCGACTAACTACTTCACTGCTGAAGTCTGTATGCTTCTGTGTGGACAGACCAACCGACTATCTCAGTGTTGTTGCAAGAGTGCTGATTCTGCTGAATCTATCTGTTCACAGAAGCCTAAATGCGTCTACTCTGGAGATCCAAGTGAACTGAACTGTATTGACTCTTAGTTGCAAACGATTCGCAGCTAGACTGATCCTTCCCACCAAGACTTTTGCTAATGAAAACCAAAACTCAGCCTTTAAGTTCTCCTTGAGTGGCTATGTGGTAAAAGAGCGAAAGATATCTATCAATCGAAGCATTTCTAAGCGAGACCTAGAAGAATATAGAACCACTACTACCCTTGTTAATTATATTTCCTAATTATTACAAGAAACAACGTCACCATTATCCTACACGCACACGAAGAAATTCATGGACTCGTTTAAAAAAAGCTGCCCACCCCTAACGTCTGAAAATCAATTACCACCGAACAAATCCCTAATGTCTACAAATTTCTGTCGAGTCATTTTGCGTCATAAATAATATTCGCTGCCACCCCCGGTGGAAAAGGGTTCCTAAACAGCATGAGAGATAGATGAAAGCGACGATCTTATCGTTACATGTTTCACGAACGAAGACAGTGTCAACACGGCGGACAAACGTTTCCCGCAACGACGGACATTACGATCGAGGGAACGATCTAAGTGCAATAAAAATAGCAATCGAACGTTCGTGACGGTTGTACTAGGTACGCGCGCGAGCGCGTCAGCCCATCAATCACAAAACAGATGCGTATCTGGTGTTAGCACCAGTCGTTCCCGGAAGGTCCACGAATTTCCGAGTACAAGGGTGGCGTTCCGGGTCTCCTTAGATCTATGAGCGATTCTGGAATCGTCCGCGCCGGCAATACGTAAACTTCTCCCCGGTTTAATTGGCCGCTCGGTCAGGCTGCCTCGTTAATTACCTCCCATTTAATTAGCGCTTACCCTCTTAGAGTGTAACAGGGGCCGGAAGCATCCCCTCCACCAGCGATGTAAATCACTGACTTTGGATGCACCAGCGATTCGATACGCTTCCAGACCTGCGTTCCTCACGGGGAACGGACTGAAGACGAGACCGTACCGTAGACTCTATTAGCGTGTTGTTTTAGGAGCGCCGAATATATACAACACTTTCTGTAACTGAAATTGGATTCTATGCTGGTTCTACTCTTTAAATAACCGGGTGCTTCGTTTCGGTACTTTGATCAGGATTTGCATGCTAATTCGCTGATCTTCCCGCTCGGGCATCGATGATTGCAAGTGAGGTAGAACCTGTTCTTGCATCGATAGCTTCGCTAGATTATCATAATCGTGGAAACCGAATGAAAGTTTGACAAATTTGGAAATGTCATTCTACTAAATTTGTATTATTATCAGTGCGGAGTCACTGAGCGTGTATGCGTTGTATAAATGTGTGAGTACGGTGTAGAACTGCGTGCCTGTTGAAGTGTTTGGGACGATGCGTCGAACGGATGTTTTAGTTTTAGTAATCGGGCGAAGAGTGCATGTGTTTCTGTCGGGAACAGTGTGTGTGCGAGTGCAAGACAAGATAAGGGCGAGAGCGACCGAGCGAAGGTAAGTTTGAATCCGACGAGAGAGCGAATGATTTCGTATGTAGCACGTAGTGCGGTGAACCTTAGTAAACGTATTCTGTCTTACATTAAATACGTTATATATTAAAGTTCATCACGATTAACTATCCCTACTCGGAATACCCACTCTACATCAGTAACACTATTATTAGTCTACTATACTATACTAGACTACGTTGAAAAGTTAACCCTTCGCAGTCGACAAGCGACACACAATTGCTCTGATACAACAAAGTCATGAAGTACGATCGATACGATCAATGCTGAATGTTCCTAGCGAAAAACTTTCGAGCGGACAGGGTTGAGGATCGAATTCGTGCTGACAAAGACAATTTCTGTTGAGGTTTATCCAACGCCCGCGTCTGGAAATGCTTCCCGATGCAACTACCTGTTTCCGGGAAACTCGTGGGAAATAAAACTACAGCGGCGAGATACGGTCCGCGAGATTTCGATTGCCGACGCTTTCGCTAATGGATCATTCGGCTGGGACAAAATAAAAGGAACCGTCCCCGTTCGTTCCGTACAAATGGAGGGAGCCCCGATGGCTTCGTGTTTAACCGTCCCTTAGATTTGTCTTGGGAACCGGTCGCGCGGCTTTCAGCGGGCAATTTTACGCGGAACTATTATCTCGACTCGAGAAATTGCGGGCATGTATCACAGGCCGCGAACGGTCACACACGATCGCCGATGTCGTTCTTCTTCATTTCCGTTTTTCGTTTCTTCGCCGCGACGCGACACTTCGCGGCAGGCTTCCTCTTCCCATTCACCCTTCCCAGCCCTCCGTCGAATGTTTATAACTCGCTCGGTCGATACTGTTTCGGCGAAACTCTTGCGGTTCGCGTTGCCACCGGGCATAAATTTCAAATTCCGAATTTCTCGAACGATCCACCGACCGGGTCGAGTTCCGCGCACGTTCCACCGATAAAATACGATTTTTCAGGACACGCTG
Organism: Nomia melanderi; assembly: GCF_051020985.1. Taxonomy (NCBI): domain Eukaryota; kingdom Metazoa; phylum Arthropoda; class Insecta; order Hymenoptera; family Halictidae; genus Nomia; species Nomia melanderi. The sequence continues at coordinate 3,346,067 of NC_135004.1, read as the reverse complement.
TTAATATCTGACTTGCTTTCCAATCAATAATTCAGTGGCCGCGCTTTGCTGTTTCGCGGACAATATTTTTGGGCGCGACGCGCGTTCTCTTTCTACACAATATTCTAGAAAAGCTTTCACAAGCTTATATTCAAATATTACACGCGTGTTTTCTGTTATTCGGAATGGCGTGCTTTGAAAAAAACAAAACACGATGTTCAATCTTTCGAAGTATACCCAAATTTTTGTTAAAAGTTTTCGAAAGAGCGCAGGACGCGTTACAATTGATATGTCGGGAAAATGTAGACACTCTGAATTGTAAAAGCAAGTAACAAACATAAATAAATACGCTCGGTCCCCTTATACGAGAAACGTCTCGTTTTCATTAAGAAGAACCTTGTCATCCTTCAGAATCCGCCTAAAACCTCGTATCATTTAAAAATTGTAAAAACTCGTATTACGGTTGTTTCAGTACCTCGTCTTCGAATATAAAATATTTCGCCATTACCCAACTTTGCTCCCATGTGTCTGTGTGTATTAAAGCAGGTCTGCGTATCTATGCGGCGTGATAAAAATCGAGCATAAAGGAGGACAGCGCGGGCGGCGCGTATAAAATTTCGCCGTCTCATCGCGACCCGTTACCGGGCTCGTATAAATCAAATCCGCGCGGCCGCGATAATTACGGTTCGCGTGCTTCGCGGGACGCGCGCACATGCCGCCACCGCGGACGACGTCGCCGTTTTTCCCGTGCAGCTGCTCGTCGGGGGGTCGTCCGTAATTATTTATCAGAGCGGGCGCGATATCGCAAGCGCTCCGAAACTCGTGTAAACGCTCGGATGCGATCGCTCGGAGACGGAAGATGGTGAGCGACGATAACGACCGGTCGATCCTGTTTCCCGATTGCGCCGAAACGAATCATACGGGAAGCCCCTGCCATTTATCGAGATTTCAGTCGGCCCGACCGGCGATGACGATGCCGACGATTGCTCGAATTCCGCTGCTAGCGTCGGCCGGCTACAAAAACGATACGCAAACGGGCCACGCGTGTATTCCTCCCTTCCGCCGGCATTTTCTCTTTTTTTCGTTTCGTTGGTTCAAACTCGCCCTCGCTTCTCTACGTCGACGCACGCCCACTCTAATGGATTTATACGACACTCTCGCATCGAACGTGTCGGTCGTACATCGTGTAGCAATATTTTTGCTACTCTATTTCTTTTTTTTTTGTTTTTTTTGTGTTTGTTTCGTTGGTAACGAGAGAAAGGACTCGCGCTGAAAAAGCCGCGCGCGGATGAAAAATTTCCATGGGGAAATGATTTGTGGCGGAGCGGTGCTGATTTAACGCGAACCTGCTGTTCCCGGATTGGCTTCCGCTCCCCCTTAGGTGTATTAGATAATTTGTTTCCAGGTGGACGAGGGCATGGGATATTGAATAATTAATCGTAAACCGACTCGGGAAAAGTCGGATATTTCTAGAAAAGTTTTAAAAGCGACGCGGTTGGTCTACTTTAGTATGAAACGTTACTGAATTTACACTCCTAATTGGTTTCACTTAACGAGGATTTCGGCGTGAAGCGCACATGTAACTTAATTGAAAACGTGGTTAATATAGACAAGGTCTATATTAAATTGATATTTTTTAACAGTAGAATTTCCTGTCAAGTTTCCAATCTTTGGAAAGACATGCATTTGGATTGAGACACACATGTCAAGCGACGCAAATGTTTAATGTTCCAATCGAACGAATACCCAGAGAGCTACCTTTTCGCGCGGATATTCTCCTTTTTTCCAGCTAACGGCAATCTTCATTTGATTATCGGATTATTAAGCGGTCGCCGATAGTTTCAAATTCGGGGTCAAATATTTCGGGATTAATAGCTATTACCACCTCTTTCCCGATTTCAGGGAAAAATCGACTCGCGGCTCGAATGGTTTTTGATGCGCGTCGAAAATTAAGCAGAGCGGAACGGTGACACGAATGTGTCGGGCAAGTGTGCCACTCGTACATTTTTCATCGGGTCGTCAATCGACAATGAAAACAGAAGAAGCTCGATGCGTCCATAAGTGGACGAACGTGTAATTCGGTCGAATCAATGAACGTGTCGCGAAATAATTGGCTTCTCGGTCGATATTTCTTGTCACGGTGCCGGGTTTTTCCGCTGTTTCCATGTTCTCGAGCGAACCACGTCACCGCTATACGAATATCCTGGCGATACTCGTATTTTCCACTCATTGTCTCATCGAAAATCTGTTAAAGAAACCAGCGCGATTAAAAGCGAACCTGTGCCCTACTATTCTCTGTCAATTACTCAACAGCCCGGCTGAGTTTACCGTAGAAACCCAGAACTTGAAGAACTTAATTTCAAGCAGAGGCAGCTTCTAAGAACGTGGCTGCTGTTCGTCGGCGTATTCTACACAGCGTTTACTTTTCGGCATGTTCCACAATGGTCGAGTTCTTACGTTCAGACACTTCGAATCTAATATCAGTCAAACTTTTTTCGGAAACTTTGCGAACATCCGATATCCTTGTCATGACTCCAAGTTTTCTTGATCCGAAACTTAACTTCTTCCCGAATCCCTAAAAGTTCTCCTTACCTTCCAATTTATTGATTCTCGTCCCTAAGTCCTATATTCTTACGATCCATTTAATCGTCTCAAGTATCCGCAACATGTTAACCAGTAATTTATACGTTCTTACTGAATTCCTAACCAGAGCACTCTATCGAAACTTTACATAGGCGAACTGTGCTACATTTATTAAACCTTTGCACTCAAGAGTCCTAGAGCTATTCAAAATTTGCCTTTATAAACTGCAAAATTTTGTCATATATATATATCACATCAATCACTTTTCCTTTTATGCGCAAACCATTTATTTGCACGCGAATGCGTTTCTTCCACTGAAATTGCTTCATGTTGCTGGTAATATCAATGAAACAAAAGCTTCGAGTGCAGAGGGTCAAAATCTGAATCCCGAAAACCTTAAGGTAGCGCCTCTCACATGAGTCGCCCAGTGAACTTGCTTATTCCCAACAATCAACTTCGTAAATTCCCTCGGTACACGCAATCTGCCCTTAACAAGGGTATCCCGTGGGCGGTAGCAGCGTTCAATTAGGCGTCTGTGGGACGGCAGGGCGCCTCAAAATTTGCCCGAGTTACGAGGCGTCGGTAACGCAATTTCGTAGCCGCGAAAACCGTCGCGCGTCCATTTAGCCGGCCGCGACACCGGCGGGCAAACTTCTCTTGCGCAGTGCCATTCCTGCTGTTCTCGAACGTTGGACACAGTCCCGAAACGTCATTTCGATCCGGCTTCGAGTAGAAGATGGCTGCCGTAGGTGTAACAGAACAGCCGCGAGACGTAGTTCCCGCGGAACTTTCTATGTAAACACGCTCGGATTCGAGATTGTCAACTGTAAACCGTGATGAGACGGATAGACGCGGAATGGGGACGGATCAGGTCCGCTGCTTCGGCAACATAGCAATACATGGCCGCTTTAGGTTGCGGTTGCATTGAATGGTTATTAGACGATGTGGTTTTCCAACGAATGCAACTCGTCGAAGCAATTCAATATGCATAGGATATTTCTGGAGTAGATGTTCCTTGGATGAGAAATAATAAATCAGAATGGATGCCGATGAATGTCTGCAGAATCTTGAGTATGAACAAAGAAAGTTTAGGACTAACTATGTCCTGTAACTATTACTGATTATAGTCGTCTTTTAATGCATCAGCTTGCGTGTATTGGCAAGGCTCTGCATGGTTTTTGGGTGGCCGAGAGAAAGTGAGAATGAAGTTTCTAAGACAGCCGATAAAAATTCAGGGAACTGATAATTCGTGAGAGCGAATCAGTGAGGGAATGCCGTGAGGGTCTAAACAAAGCATAAGGAGTAATTTCCTCTGCACGTTCTGTTGTTATAGTTTATCATTTGTTGCTGATAAATTGTCTGTTGTTTGAACCCTGTGAATTTCTTCTTTTGCATGTGTATCACATGTGTACGAATTCCTGAGAACGAATTCATAGCATTGTTCAGATGCTTATTCGTCAGAAAATGGATCCAGTGGAGTTGCAGCCTTAGGAAGCGAGACGCATTCGCGTGGTGGAGGACATCGCTTCGGGGCTGTGAAAACGAGGGTGAAAAGCAAGGCAGAGGGAAACAAAGGTTGGGGACAGATGGTCTGGGGGTGAATCAAACCTCGAGCGGATACGGGAGATGTACGCGACGTTGCTAACGTTGTTACGTAAGCGATTGAGCTCGAACTTCATCGAAGATTCGGAAAGTTGCTCGTACGCGGATCCATGGTTCCTTTGCCTCGGTTACGTCGCTTTGTCTAATATAATTACGTGGATTAATGTGACGGATCGCGGCGCACTTGTCGGCTCACGCCGATCGATACAGTGCCGATAACACACCTCGTGGATATTACGCGTCGGGCTGAGGAATGAACCAGTTTAATAGAACTGGCGCGAATTTTCCACACGGTCGACGTACTATACTTTAAACTATCGGCCAAGTTCCTCGCGGATGGTCACCATTACAGGATTCAATAAAATTTTCGGCGTGCTTCGGGCGTCGATTAATGTGCACCTGTTCTTCCGAGATCGCCCCAGTCAATTTGTCACCTACCCGGCACGGTTGCTGGATATTATCGGACGGACCGAATATTACTGGATATCGTCGAAAATTTTAGCATCGAAGATTGGACACTTGGTTAGATGACCGAGAATAATGGAGAAACGATTTTTCAGGTCTATATGAGAAGTGTGTGCTTGTGTCTAATGTAATTAATTCGTGACGTGTAATAGCTGATTGCGTAGCGTATAGAATAGTTTGTTAGAAACAGGAATTAGATTTAGGTTAGGACTTTATTATCGATGTTTTTGGTGAAGAACTCAATTCAGAATGTGAATTTGAATATTTTGATTTCGAATTGGAACCTTATTAAATTTTATATTTCGTCGCATAAAACATTATCATATTTTTCAAAATTTAATGGTCATCGATATATTTGTTTAAAAAAGTTCTCTAGCTCATGCCACATAAAACGAGACACTTAATCACATCCCATTCGAGATTTCCGTTTGATCCCCGCCCGAATATTTTATCCGTTGCTCAAATTTACTTTGAAAATTCCAGGCCCAGTCGCGCGTATAATGTTGCCGTTGAAGGAACACAGTTTACGGTACAGTCGTGCCATAAAGTGATTTTGAAAGCATCCCCTAAGCAGCTCCTCCGTGCTGCTGAATTCCTGTTTCAGGAAAATTTCGTTTCCACGCGTCGTCGGAACATATGCACGCAGGAAATTGTTGGTCACGAATTCGTGGGAGAATTTGCGAAGCTATTAAGACTACTTAATCAAGCGTCGCGTGGGGGTATCTAATGAAAGGAAATGCGCCCTCTGAGACCGGCGGGCGGGGGCGGCCGGATATAATTTACAAATTTATCGAATACCATTAATTCGGGGGCCCGGTAACGCGTTCTGAAGTCAAATTTCCGTGTTTCGTCGACTGGCTCGGTTAGCCGGGGCTTGGCTGAGCCGGGCTCGAGCTGGCTTATCAATGGAAAATTAACCCCTGGAATTGTAGCTCCGACTTCCCGCAGCGAATATCGCTTACGGAGCAATTACGCGACCGAAACGGCATCGACTGCGCGCCGCGTCGGTTACCGCGATGATCGATTTTTTGAAAACGCGATTCCCGACGGGCGTTGGGAGTTCACCGAATTAATGCTTCATCTACCTGCCGAACGAACGAACGAACGGCCAAACGAACGAGCGAACGCGAGAGAGGGAAATAATTCAAGAAGCGTCGTCGAATCGCGCTAAAATGTTATTTGCAATCCTATTACCGTACGCGACTGATTCAGTTAGCGCGATTTATCGAATTGTTAAATTCATGCGATTTTATGGAATCCATTACGATTTACGAGCGACCCCGACCGCAGCCGTTCCTGCGACATCTGTGTGACCGATTAAAAACGCAAATTCGACCCAGATCCTCTTATTAACGTATCCCGTGATGGTTCGTACCGTAACATATTAACGCCGATTCGGATTAAACGTCCACGTGTTACGCGGCGAGCCGTATTTTCATGCGAAAGATGTCCAGAAACTTCGGAACTGCTTCCGCGGCGCTGAAAGGGAAGACGGCGCGCGTCTCGTTCCACGGCGGCAGCGTAATTAAAACGGACAATAAGCCCGGCCTGAATCGCCAAGTTTTAAGAGCGCTTTTCTTCGCCCGTTTTCTTCGGAACGGCGAGCGCGCGGACCGCCGCGCATTTATCACCCGCGGGACGCGCGGTATATCGTCCGACGAAACACTCCATCCGGGCGGGAGACGCTGGAAGGCGGCCGCCGCGTTTCACCCGATGAACAAAAGGGAAACCAGCCCGCCATTGTCGGCTACTCAAGTACTTCAACGTTTACTTCGAGCTCTCCACTTCTCGTCGGACGAATCCTAATTCGGTTGGCTCGAATTAATCAAATTATCGCCGGTCTCCCTCGTCTCCTTTCGATCCGTCTATTCGCCTCTCTCGTTTTCTCATCCTCTTTCCCTTCCTCCCTCTGTCTGTCTCTGTCTCTTTGTCGCTGCTACCGGCTGTCAGGTTACCACCAGGTTCCTCTGCAAGCAAAGCGATCTCCATCGAACACCTCATCCTGGAATAACCGGCGACGTTCGACGTGGAGGGGGCCGGAGTGGCTCAGCCAGTTAAGGAGTCCCCAGGTAAACACGAATAATCCAATTTCTACGTTGAGCGCCGCGGGGTCAACAGAATTTCGGGCACGTCATTGTGGCTTCCTAATTCCGTTCACCTTTAGACACACAAACGGACAGCCGAGACCGGTTACGCCACCGCCACTTAAACACACCACCCTTTTCACCTCGAGCGCGTATCCTTAATTATACCGGAGCCGTGGCGCCGAGCGCAGATTGCGCTTCTTGTTTGGGATTCGGAATGTTAATTGCGCGGACTTGTTCTTGAGTTTCTTCATCGTTCGATCAACTTGAGCGGCAATATCTTAACAACTGGTATTTCAACAGATAATGTGGGAATGATATGCAATCGAGGTCCCAGTGGGAGATCTCGGTAACTGTGATTCTTAGAATGCGCGTAATGCATCGAAACAGTGATTGCTGGGTTGCGGTGTAATTATTTAAGTGCAAAACTGTAGCGTTAGTTGCAGTGAGAATTACATACGATCTATAGAAAACGTGGGGAATGGTGCAATTAGTGCAGGTTTCTAAATCAAGAATGTAATTCTTCATTTTAAGCACGAGACGTAGAATAATTTCAATCTTTAAATCTCTTTGAAGCGGTAAATATGATATAAATATGAATTTGTATTGTATTTGAGATTTAAGATAGGTATAATATAAATATATATTACAGTGTATACGAGTTTCAACGGGGTCAAATAAAAGATAATAATATTGTTCTTATTCCGTCGGGACACGACCTGTAGAATGGTATCGCGGACAAGCACAGTGAATCTAGGGATCAACTGGAGATATCAAGAACATCCAGATTATCCAGAGTGATTAACTATTATTAGATCGCAATTACCGCGACGAAGTAGGCCTGTGGCCTGGAAAATCTTGATACAGACTATTCCGGTAATGCCGTAGAATCTGCCGGGGAGTGTACATAGCAACGTGCGCCGCTCCCTCGAATGCTCATTAGCACGCGAAATCTTTTTCCCTCTCTTTCTCTCTCCTTCTGCCTCTCTCAAAATTCTACAATACATGCCGGGGCGGTTCTGTGAATTCGGCGTTCTATTATTTTGTTGCACGCCGTACCAAGTTCCGTGTCGAGGTTCTATATGATAATATCGTTGTTCTTCGCGTTTACCATTAGAATGGGAACAAACGGCGAGGTTAACGGATTGATACCGGCTGTTCTTGGCGCAGCCTGTTCCTCGCCATCCGAACGAATCCGTTGTTCCGGCTGTGAGCAGAACCGTGTGTACATATTTTATCTACACACGCCACGAAATTCCAGCCACGATTATCAGAAATTATTCTGAAGACTGTAAACGTCAGTCACCTTGTTTTTCTTCTTCCATAGTTAATGCTGTGTATGGAGATTAAAACGTTGAATGCTCTCCAGTTCGAACCTGTGCGGTTTTATTAATTCATAAACTTATCTTCATACCTCTAATCCTTTAAGTACTGTATCCTTTAAATAATACATACTCCGATATGGTTGCTCCTTAGATTTATTCTATAAATATAGTAAACCTCTTATAAGCATAATTCTATTATTATATAAATATGAATAGTATTGATTCTATATGCTTCACGCAACCAACGATATACACCGACATTAAAGTAATATTCACTTGCTATCACTATTCAGTTACTCAAATCACCAACAATTTAATTTGCATTGAACACTCCCAATCCCATAGCAGTCATTTTTAACCAAGCCAATGACCATCAACCGCCACAGCAGCCAACGCGTTAAACAATTCACGTTCAACCGCGAAACACCTAATCCCCTCGCCGCTACGCAAACACTGTCGAATTCGAGCGTGCGCCGCCAATATCGGCCAAACTTTCCATCGACACTGGCATTTTACTGGGAAATCGGGCGTGTCGTAAGTTGAACAATGAACCGCCTAATGCCTTGTCGCGGCTGGCCGACCGAACGTGCCGCGTATATCGCTTTCAAATCCGTTAATGCGACCTCGGAAAGGCAATTTGCATAGGTTTCGCCGTAACGTGGTCTCGGGACTGCTATCGCCGCAAGTTGGACCCGTGTCCTCTTAATCCTTCGGACTTTGTCCGCGACGCGACGCGACGCTTTCGCAGCCGCGACTTGTCCTGACATTTTTCCGCCGGACTCGGAGAGAACTGCATTTAAATGAACTCCTAAACCGAGCACTCTCACCGTCTCCCCTCATCCACTCGCAGCCGGCGAGGCGATCCGGGATACTCGATATCAAGCCGTCATAGGAACCTCTTTCTCGGATTCCTGCGCGTATCGTCACGCTCGTTCCTTTCCACCTTATTTCCCTCAATATCGCACAACTGTCTCGTATTTCCTTCTCCCGTCTCACCTTTCAGCCCTCCCCCATATATCCGGGTATCACTCGCTTGTCCCGTATTCGACTCTCCGTTGCTCACGATTTTTCCTGCACCGCTCGCGCGCTCCGATATGCGTGTTTCACTTCATTCATCCCCAATCCATCGTGTAACGTATCGCTCTTCTTTCCCGCGGATATCCCGGCTACCCTTGTTTCTAATATCCACCCATTAGTTTTCGTTTCGATACCACACCGTCTGCCTTATTCACAATGTCAGTTTCGTTTCATAGTGAAAAATCGACCGGCGGCCTGGCTTCGAGGACCTTTGTTGCGGTTGCCTCGTTGACCTGGAAGCCGGAAATCTTTGTTTCCTTTGGTATTCCTTCAACATCTTCGTTGTAATTATAAAGTTTGTATTGAAAGTATGTTATCATTCTCTCGGAAATAAAAGTATAAGTAAAGGTAAAATTTTTCTTGGAATTACGGAGGATCGAAGGTAAACAATGTGGAAATTGTGTGTCGAAGCATTGGAAGGGAAAACTGTGCTCGATTATTGTCAGCTCATTGAAAACGGTCAATCGAATCGTGCCAACCGCTGTAATCGCGTGTCCGTAAAACTGCTGATTCACAGGAAGTATTGGCAAAGTGGAACAAACAAATCTCGAATCGACCAAAAAACGCTCCGCGACGAATACAGTCGAGCCGTGTCGTAAATGCATCCGGTATATGCTATCGTATACCTCCGGATTCGCCGTTAAATCGTGCTCGCCCCAAAAAATCGCACCGGCGTGCCTTAATCGCGGCAGAAATGCGGCCCGGATACGTCCCTCTTTTTCCCTTTCGCTCCGTTCCGTTCCGCCGCTGTTACATCGGTTGCTTTAAAAGTGGCACGGTTCGGTAGGGAGGACAAGGCAGCCTGTGTGCACGGTTCACGGGATATTTTCGGTCGGATCCACGCCGAGCTGTTGGTTACACGTCTGAGCCTTCGACAGGCTTTGTTCCGCACTGAGAATGGAGGAACGACCAGCTAATAGGTTTCGAAACTTATCCGAACATAACTTCCCGAAATACCTGATTGATCGGATCGAGAACTCGGTTGATTGAAGTAGAGGAAGAATAGCCTAATTTCCTGGGTTAACTAGCGACGTACGCCATGTACCGAAATGTAGGTCGAAAGTTTGAAACTAGTCATATTTTCTAGTGAAACAAAGAATTTTGGCCAACTAAATATTACCAACCACTTTGTATGGGTGAAATGTGAAGCCCATAGCACATATCAACACGACGAATTCACGAAGAACAGTATTAAATCTTATTGATTTTTATATATCCAGGAATACGGTTTAGTTTTCTTGCAAAACGAGAAACTTTTATAACTAGTAACCAAATTGCGATACTCTTATAATCCTAAGCAAAGAGAATAAGAATAACATTCGATTCAAAGTTCGCGAATGACAGGGTTTATTAAGGAAATTCAGCAGTTAAGGGGTCAAATTCCAATGTATTGCAGTCAATAATTGAAATATCGTCCCTGAAAGCTTTCAACATTTGTTCGTATATTTGTCAAAGAAAATCAAACTCTCCTCCTCGCCCGACTAATCACAAACTGTCGTACAGCATCGCGTGTCCACGGCGACAGGATCAACCCCATTCCACATCAATAGGAAACGAGTAGAATCGCCCAGAGTGATTCACAATTTTCCTGAAAGTCCCGGCCCGCCGACAGCCGGGCAAAGAATCCAGGGGCGAGTCGACCGAAGGAAATCGACACGTTAGCCCGGTCCATTACCCGTCGCCACGTGGTGGTGCGGTTCGGCTCGTTCGAAGAGGTCTCGCCGGGCCGGGTAGTAGAAGGATAGTGACCGAAAACCGCAGGATGCGGCTGGCGGGCTCCAGCCGCGCCGCTGTTCGGGCGTCCAACCCGGTCAGGTAATCTACGGTGTGTCACGTGCGAATTCACTGGCTTAAATAACGAGCGCAGATACGTCGAAGGAGCCGCGGTCAGAGATATCGAGTGCGAGGGATCGCTCGCGCGCGGAAAAAGTGAGACACGGGGCGCCGGGCGAAAAACGAGGAAAATAGGGAAGAAAGAAAGAGGGTATAACTCGGCGAACGGAGCGATCCGCTAAGATAGAAAGGAAAGAGGTCTCTCGGTAGAAGAGGGAAAAGGAAGAAAAAAGGAGGCCGAAGAGGAATAAAAGTGCCGGAACGGGAGAAAAAGAGAAGATAAGGCGGGACGCGGGACGGGGCGACGGGAACCGGAATAAAAATGAGGGTAGTTACCGATGGCGGTCGGATCTTTCATTTGATTCCACGCTCCTGGAAAAATTGCATTTGTCCCCGGCAGCCTTTGGGCGCGGAGCAAGATACGGCACTGCGCGAAAGGGCGCCCCCGGGGCCTTTACGCGGGATCAGATATTATGTTAAACGTTTTTAGTTATTCACTCGACGCTCCGTGGATCCTCCCTTCGGAGGATCCTCCCCCGCGGCCCCGATAAATCCGTCTTTGGTGATCGCGAGCGATTCGCCGGGAAAGCGATCCCGTTCGTTCGCCGTCTCTTTAACGAATGATTGACCTTTGAGGGAAAGCCCCGGGGGTTTATCGGCGTCTCGAGGGCTCGGCGGATCGCTTTGGGAGGCGGACCTGATACCGAGCATCCACGATAGAGGACAGCCGCAATCGATGATACCCCGCGATTCGGGAGATAATGAAATATCTGGGATCGTTTCTTTTCTACCCACCATACCGGTTCGTTACAGTGTTCCGTAAGTGTTGAATTCAGCGAGGGAGAAACGTGTGGCCCTGACGGTACAGAATTTGTCCGTTTTCGACAACGATTTCCGTTCAGTCTGTGTGCGGTAAACGTATTCGCGAAAGTATTTTCGAGATTAGCTTCGAGAAACGTTGAAGAGTGTACTTTCTCGTGAACGGAGAAGCAAATTATCTGGACGTGCTTTGTGTGCGTCTATTTGAGAACAGTTTTTCCACGGCAAAGCTGTCAAGGATGGACGCTTCTAAGGCAATTCTTAGAGAGATTCGTTGGAGCGTTTGTTAAAATTAATTTTCTTTGGTAGCCTCTTGATCGTAATCGTTTTATTTGATACGTCTAATTTCTCCTTATTTTTGAATAACTTTCATTTAAAGTTATATGAAGATTATGGTATTATAAGTCATTGAATATTCTATTGTATATTACTTAATGCAACTTTATTTCATCTACTTGTTGTCTTAATACCTTAAACCTCGACGGTTTTTCTATGTAATATCTGAAGGAAGCTTCTGTCTCTTCTGTCTTCGTTGTTAACGATTAAAGGCGAACATTCGACATGGCCGATGGAGTGCGATTGTTACAGTAGCTCGCGGAATTAGAGGAACACTGCGCAGCGTCCTGCTGCCGCGGCTTTTATGATTTCCCGGATTTAATTTAAGCTGATTAAGCGGGATTTCGTTTCCCATGGCCTCACGTATTTTACGCTAGCAAGCTTCCGATGCCACGCGTAGATTACGCACTACTCTTTTTCATCCGCGTGCAACACTTCGTCGAGAAATCGAAACACTTCCTACAGAATCGTGTCATGCCAGAAAGCAGTTGTCATCCTTTACTCTAATTTTGCTCATGATTCGGATAAGTCGGCGAATTATCATAAAAACAAAACGTTCGAATTACGAGTCACTAATTCCTCCAGTGTTTCATTTAATCTTCGTTACCGCGTACACATTTACCGTTATTAAAAACGTTTTCCAGATCCAATACGAAAACAATTTCTTTTATACACTTTTTATCACGGATGCTGTTATGTCGTTTAGTAACGAATAGAATAGAAGTGTTCCCCGACTGAATCGATTTCAGTCACCTCAGCTGAACAAGAATTTAATTGAAAAACCGTACGCCTAATTGTGTTGACGTCGGTAAAGGAACAACGGGAAGTGCCGCGAGTAAATTATGGAAAACACTCGACGAAGCGAAATATTCTGGCCGGGACACCGCGATAAATACGCTCGGACAGCGCGTCCATGAAAAATCGATGATATTTCGGTATCGGTGCTCGACATCTCGGTTTCACGTCCAGACGTTCGCGCAGTTTATTTCTAAATGGGCGGCAACCTGCGCCCGACACGGGAACTACAAAAGACTGCGCTACCTATTGAAACCAGTCGCGGTTGTTCATTACTAATCGTCGCTCCGTTATAATTCCCGGAAAATATACATTGTTACTGTCGAAGTGACGCTTTAGTCTCGCGTTGATATGCGGCGTCGATCGGATCGGTTTAGTCGCCGCTCGTAAAAATCATGCGATTGCTCGCGTTTCATCGGCGAATCGGCGGATCGGCCGAACTTTTCACTGCGGATCGCATTCACCCAGTGTTCATAACGCTTTGCAAACACGCCCACCTGTGCAGAGCGCATTATTGCGCGACGCTTTCACGATAAATCCATTTTCTTCTGTGGCAATGTTAATGGCTATCCTCCCGTTGTCGATACATCACGGGTTTTTTTGTCCCCGGATTAACAGCGACGCGTCGTGTCACCTATTCAAATCTAACGGCCCGGTTTATAAAAGCGTGGTTTCTGAACCCCCCTTTTTTCGCTGGAGGCCGTTTATCTCGAAATTTCGCGAACAGTACGCTGTAAACCGCGATCATGGCCTTCCCTTCCACCACGAAACTTGTTATCCTCCGTTAAACACAGACTCTAGAATAAATCAGATGCAAATTGTATTCAACAATTGAAAAAGGAAATCATTGTGAGACACGAATTAATTATCTCTCATTTACACATTTTATCTTGAATAATTATTCCATCTCAACAGTCCCCGCTCGCTCATTCCGCCGGGTAATTACAGCTCGGCGGCCAATTCCGTAAATCGGATACCGCGACGAAATTGGTTTGAATAAATGGACTTCAAATAAATGAAGTTCCATTGTGCGCGTCCACTTTCACGGGCATCCTCGAGTAAGCTGGTCGGAGGCTGGACGGTTCAAAGATCGTCCAATCGGCCGGTGCGCGATTCCTCCGGGGTCGAAACCGGCGGGGTTCATAGGTCTTCCCCTAGGCTGGCTAGCAGCCGACAGGGCCCGCGATGGCGGTGTAACGTTCGTTTTAATAACGTGTCAGGGCGAAACGAGCGTTGACGTTCTTTGGCTGCGCCGTACGGCTGGCAGAGGACAATGCTTGGGTTCGGTGGTGTGCCCGTGGCTGGAATATTTTAGAGATAAGGTCGCACGAACGAGGCTTGGCGAACTGTTCAGCTCTGTCCCGTTCTACCCCGCCGAAAGCTGAAGGGAGACGGGGAACGATAAAGGGAACGTAGGACCGACAGAGACACCGAACGCTGCGGCTTCGAGCCGGAGAAGATTAAACTAGGAAGAAAGTCGAAGTAGCGCGGAAGAAAAGGAGCGGGGGAGGACACGGGGTGAGATTCGATGGGAGGAGGAAACTGGCCAGAAAAATAGAGCTGTTTCAGAAGAAAATAGAGGAAAAGTGGCTGGAGTGGGTAGCAGAAAACAAAAATCGGGGGTGAAAGAAGCGGCGAGGAAGCCTGGCAAGAGACTACTCGCGTAGCGTCGACAAGCCAGGCCGGCCAGGTGGTAGAGGAATACATAGCAGGGAGCGGCGGCGGAAGATATGCAAAGTTCGGAACTTAATTCATTTCTAAGGCGCCTCACGCGAGCCCCGAACGTGCCGGATCGCTCGCCCCGGCGTTATAGTTACCATTGCGGCTTCCGTAGATCCGTGCTTCCGCAAATTATTAACCGCAACACCGGTGTCCGCCGGTGAGCTTCGCTAAACAACTTCATCCACGAAGCCGACTAGTCGCGACGATCGGCTTTTTATTTCGAAACTTTCGTTACCGGGGATTTCTACCGCACTTCGAAGACAGGAGGAATAGGCTATCGCCGTTGCGCTTCGCCGTTTTTTTTTAAACGACCGGCCAAGAATCTCACCCCTGTTCCGAAGATCGTCCACTAACCTCGCGATATTACGCTTCCGGAGTACCGGTTGCTGCGTTTACGGAGATTAAGACGCGATGAAAATACGCCGGCATCTTTTATAGGATTTAGCTTTTTCCCGGGGGTGGTATGCCTTCGGCTTCGTCTTCGCTCCCTGCCTTTTCTTTTCGCTCGTGCGTCCGTTGTACGACGCTTGACACGGTAAAGGCGTTTAACTTCGTGACTAGGCTACTAGAGTTAATCGCTTTACCGTTTCCACGTCGTAATCTGAAGAATGGAGGGTTGTTTATACGAGGTGAGTTGGAAAACGGAGTACGAGAGACAGATTTTCGAGTCGTCTCCACGTGAATAGTAGATTTTTCATATACTTTATCGATTAGTCTCTAATATTAATTTAGGGTAAATTAATATTCACATGTAACGAATGTAACGATTGTAACGAAGCGCGTAAGAAATTACCCGATTAACTGAAATAAATTGTATGAACAAGTGCAGCGTAATAAATATTCGAAAGGGACGTATATTTTAAGCGCGTTACGATTTCTTTTTTCTACATATTGAAAAATCGAAAATAATTTATTTGTAATAGCCCTCGAACATCGTGGACATGGACGCAACGATAGATAAAATAGATTTCAGCATGTGGTTCAGCGCACGGAAACAGCCAGGTATCCACGTCGATCAATCAATCCGATCATTATAATCTTCATCAAACACACGTTCGATAACTCGTCCACCATCCTTCGTTGTCTGGCACGGATAATGGGAGCGCGACGATTAAAATCACCGATGTAAATGGAAAAGTCGAGGATGGCGGGCGGCGGCGCGGCGTCGGCGAAAGATAGAAATGTCAATTACCGAACGGGAGAGGCCGAGATTATCGAAATACCATCCGTTTGAATTATCGCGCCGCCACTTGGCCGGGAATATCGATTAACCGGAAACTCATATAGAATGTAAATAAGCCCTCCACGTGTCGTTGTTTATTCGAGCCTAGCGGCCATTTATTGCCCGCCGCCGCGGCGGTGCTCCGTATCGTCGGGGGTGGGGGGCGAGGTTCTACGAATTTATCTGCCGCGTGCTCCGCGCGATCGTTTAGCCGACGTGAAATATGACCCATGGACCTCGCGAAATTCAGTTTTTCCAATAACGCGACGAAAACCCTTTGTCTGTTGCTTGAAACTACGGGACCCGCGGAAGCTGCGTTCTCGGGATCATTTCGCGCCGTTAGATCCGCGAGGATCGCTTTTCCAACGGCACTTTGTGCAAAGTAGAATTCGAACTTTAATAGAATGGTAATCTCTTTTAACGCTAATAAAATTCTTTGTGTAGGAAGAAAAACCGAATTCAGGGGCGTTGGGGATTCGGAGGATGTATTTTGGGAAGCGCGAAAGAAGTGACACAGTCTACGGTTTCTCAATCTAATATTTCAATTTCTAAATGTACAATGAATATGCCGGTTGGTCGGCGTACAATATATATATCTCCGCTAGTGGCGGGGGAGTGACGGACGCGTGGGTAGGATTCCCAAAAATTGGGAAAATCCTACTTCCCCGCCAGCGGTCCGTCGGTTGATTCCGTTAGCCGGAGACTCGGAAATTTCTAACGACCATAGCAGCAATAGCCCCAAGGATCGCCTCGACTCTACCTTGGGCTTAATCCACGGATTAACTAAAAACGACAAGCAATGGGTCCCTGGGCTTTATTGCTGATAGGATAGGCTCGCAAAAGAGTTTTTTTATATCTAAATGCCTACATTTGTAAGAAGAAATCAATTACAAACATAGTATAAAATTATTTCGTTAGAGGTTTCACTTTCGAAAACATTGATTTTGACGATTCACAGTGTTTACGTACGATCGAACGCGATTGAGATACAGCATAATTCTACGATGCAACTACGACAGAATGAATACTTCGCGAAAACTATTCGGTTCCAACCGATTCCGATGTAGTCCTTGATCCCTCAAGTCGCTTTGGTAGAGGCGAGAACCACTGGCGAACGAAAACAAGAAACGAAAAACGAAGGATCGAGAGAGGCATTACTCTCTATAATCACCGAGGAAATCCGAATAACCTCTGGCGGCTGCGGGGACGGGAGCGGGTCCGTCGTCGCCGGGTCAATTCCAGATTTGTTAAGTGCGTCCTCGTGTTCGCCGGGGCGCATTCGCATCTGTTCGGGAGGAATGAACATCACTTTCACCCAGGAAACGTTACAGTTGACTCATTTATCCCGCGCCCTGGAAAAGAAACGAGAAGGAACGATACGCCGTTCGAGAGTGGTGATCAGAACAGAGCAACGCGGAGAAAAAAAAGGTAGTGAGGGGTGGAGAACGAGGGGAAAAAGGAACGACAGAAGAAGAAAATTACATGCTGCGTGTAACGTTTGCGAACGGCTCGTATCTAAAGTGCGCCACTTTACGTCTGGAGCGGCTCACGGTGCAGAAATGTATTCTATAAACACATCCGGCGCGCGGCGTTCGCGCGAGGGCGCGCGCGGAATCCACTTCATTTGCGATGGAGTGCCTTGTTTCATCGTGTCACTGCCGCAAAGCGAATAAGGCCGGCCGCGGTAACGAATGCATAACGAACGAGGGTTCTTTTACATCCTTGTCGAGCTCTCAGCGACCTTGAACGATCCCCGCGGAGCTGCCTCCACGTTCCGGCATCATGAAGCCACAATACAAACTCGAAATACAGGCCTCCCGTACAAAAGACAACGGTCTAGAGGTTTTCTTACGCTTACGATTCTTTGGTAATTTTCTCTCAATTTATAAAACTATTATTTTGACGAGTCATTATTCTTTAACCATGCATCTGTATTTTTATACGAGAATACTCAAGGTTGTTTCAAGGTCACGACAGAATAATCTAGGAAACAGTGTAACTTATTTAATGCAGCATACACAGAGCATCAACTTTTCCCTTTAACATTGCGTTCGCTTTCGAATGCAGCGAAGCCTTCGGAAATTCCGAATTGCAAACCCCGTTTCTATATCACACCACGGGCATCAGAAATCCTAATGGCCGGCGGAACGGTAGAAGTTCGGTGAAGAATCATCGCACTACCCGCGACCAGTCGACCAGAATAAACCGTACGCGAAGTTCGAGAGTGAGCGGCGTTATTATAGGGCTTTTACCGTGGAAATAACGCGCGTATGGTGAGGATGGAAAGACGATTCGCGGCGTAAGAGTCGGGCCGGGCCGATATTCCGGGAGATTCCGGGATAAAGTCATCGGTGATTCGGCGACGGCAAGGAAATTTCGATCCAGGGAAATGGACGACCGTCTCGTCGCAGGTTCGTGGCTCGTTCGGAGCTCGCTCGCAGAATTTCCGCGGGATACGCGGCTCGAGAAGATTGCGACTGCGAGGAGAAACTCGGTCCAACTTGGCCTCACCGACGTTTTCAATTGCAACGGCGTAATAAGATTGTTCTTGCGCGGCCATGGAATGTCCTGACGTTCCACAAAGTCTCCTGTTTTATTAGCGCTTTAAAGGAAACTCGGGTGGGCGACCTGTGCGTCGATGGAAATCCTTTGGGAGGCTCGAGGCACGAGCATATCTGCGCTGACTAAGACGCACGGTGCCGTTGTAAATTTTCGGCGCTGGAGCCTCAGTCCTCGCTGAGAATTTCGAACGGTTTGCTCGGGCCTCAAGCTCTGTCTTTTTCTTGGAAAGGAGTTCTGTTCAAATGTACCGAGTCTGTCTTTCGGTTGTTACTAACGAAATTAAGCAAAAGTATATTGGTTGTCTTAAAATTTTTTTCTGTGAAAGAGGTTCAACCATTTGAAATGTAAATAATTTCTACAAGGGAATATAAACGTTTATGATGAAGAAACTATATTACTCGAAATATAGTACGGTGTCAAATTCCAACTACTCTACTCTTTACCCTCAATCATCTCCAATCTTCAACAAACCTGTTCCAAACTTATTCAATCAAAATTCAAATGAATTAGACTTTCATTCTAGACACACGACTCTAACGTTCGCGCCTACAGCTCCTGACTGCGATCTTACATACGCTTCGCACGGCACCACCTTGATACTAGTTCCCATACTACATGTAAGATCTATTTACAGTAACGCTAACGAGAATCGCGCGAGTACGCGTTCTCCGAACGGACTCATAGCTGGGCCCGAGGCATATGGGTTGCTTCGCGTCGGTGTGCATCAGAAGTGTAGAAACGGTGAGCGGGCACATGTACCCTGATTCCAACCATAATTTTGCAGCGGGGCAATATGGCGGTGGAGGCCGTCTGAGCTCGAGCAAGGCAAGGCTATCGCCATATAGATAATGCTTTCGCACGTATCGCGTTCGTGATCTATATTTGATGGCTCTATTTAGATACCCCAGGAGTATCTTCCCGCGCGGATGGCCTCGAGGCGTAACCGGTCTACCGAGATTACCGTACCCATTCCGCATACAGACGGTGCGCGCGTACAGCACGCACATTCCACGCACGGCACGCTTAAGACGATCAAGACAGCGAGCGGGGGGATATATATCGATCTCCAGGCGGCGTTCCACGAATACTCCGCGTTGCTACGCCCCCGCGAGTACCGTCTCCGACCGGTGTTCGGAGGGAACGGAGCTAACCAAGGGATTTTTCAGAGAGACTGATGGATCCTCGAGGACTACACGGCCTGTTGCTATCTTCGCGTTCTATATTGTCCATTTAACGCGATCGAATAAAGGAATGTAATAAAAGAAATATTCCTGATGAAATACAATGTCAAACGTCAAGACTTCTGATTGATGGAGTCAAGCGGTCGCTCTTCTAACCTTATTGCATCTGGCAATGTAATGTAATTAGTTTTACTCCACATGCCATTCAGGAACTTATTGTTAAGTTCATACTTTGAATTATATCTGTCACTCGAATTGGAATGACGTGGTGGTTAATGTTTTAATATCGGAACTGCTAGACGGGTCAAAGCGAATCACATTTAATTTCTTCTTGAACTATTACTTAAAAAATTTGGATGTTTGTATGAAAAATTATCTGATGTCTTACTTTTATTGAACATATATGATTATAAATGGAATTTAGAAGTGCTGTATGGTATTGAAGAAGGTTAGGTCACGGTGGCCTGTTGCTACCCGTAGGAACAAGATGGTACCGCCTATCGCTATGCGGCGAATGCAAAGTGGTCTCGTTAATTCCAGATTCCGGGGCTACATCGATTGGATTTGTAACCATCGAACGGTTAAACTTCTGTTGGGAAAGACTGTTAACGTCCCCGGCGAAACAACGACCAACTTCGGACTGCTTCGTTAATTATAGTCGTTTCATCTGTAGACGGGCGGAAGAGTTAACCCCGTTACGACGGAGTTTTAAATTTGAATCCAGTCCAGTTTACTACTTCGTCGTGTCGTGCCGTAAAAAGTGTCGTGCGCGCGCAGTTTTCAGATGGATTTGTGTTTGCGAATCCACCCGAGAGTTCCTCATGCACCATTGCAGAGTAATCCGTTTGTCTCATTAGCAAGCATGCACTTGTCATTTTAGAAATACAGATTGCTAGTATACAGGGTGAGGCACTTAAAACCGAACATCTGAATAACTTGGCTGCTATTAGTGGTAGGAAAAAATGCATCAGGCCAAAATTATTTGGTATCGAGGAGCTGATTATCCGATGTACTAGTTTTTTGATAGGTGGAGGCGTCAAGGAGGTATGAAAGTCATCTCTGTTTTTTTAAATGGAATGGTATATTTTTTTATTTACATTCCGATAGAGTATTTCAAGACGAATACAATGACCTATTGGAAAGGTCATTCGTGGTCTGAGTAAAGCCAATTATGATGGAAAATAATTTAATAATTTATTTTATTATAATTTATTTAATAATTTAATAATAATAAGTGTGATTGAATGTTTATTTCTATTCAACGACCCATAACAAGAGATTACGAGACAAAGATGAAGTAATATCAACAACGAGGGACGGCAAGGAAGTGTTCGACCATTTCCTCAAATTAAATTTCCTCACCATTTCCTCCACCTATCAAAAAACTAGTAACATCGAATGATCAGCCCCTCGATACCGAATAATTTTGGCCTGATGCATTTTTTCCTATCACCAATAGCAGCCAAGTTATTCAGGTGGCCGGTTTTAAGTGCTTCAGCCTGTATAGTGTCATAATTATCATATCATTTCATATGTTATTACATAATCTTATGTATGCCAACTTTCCAAGTTAGGTAGCAATCAAAAACAATCTCACCTTACTCCAATTCTAACTACAACTGTTTTAACATTGCAAATTATCCTTTGATCTCATAAATACTAAAGAAAAAAAACAATCACGCGCTAATCTTTCGTTAATTAAAGAATTAAACTCTTTGCAGGCAATATTTCATATTTTAGATCCGGATATTTAAGGTCGACAAAATAACAACATTCGTCCTCAGAAAGATAAACCGATGAATATTTAATAAAACCAAAATGTTCCATCAACGAATACTGAGGAAACGAAGAATACCGTTTACGAGATTGTTATCGGACGTGTCTCTTAGGCGCGGTAAATCGGATACTCCCTTCAGCAGCGAGTTTCACCGGTACTTCCACCCGAAAATGGTTAACCGGTAGCGGAGCCATTCGGCGAATGCCGTTTGATCCCCGAAATCGAGTATAATTGTCGTCCAATGGAATTTCCGTGCCGCTGGCTGCCGCGTCGCGTCGCGCCGACACGGAAAACAATTTAGCCAACAATTAAAAGCTTGTTCGGCATTATCCCGCCCGGCTCGTCCCCTTTTTAGTGTCATTGTCCCACGAACCTGGAAACCCTCTTTGCATTCCGTCCCCCTCCAGCAGTCGATCGCCGCTAGCACTTTGTCGGTCAACTCAATAATTTCACGTCCAGTCGACAATCGACCTTTTATTCTCCGCGAAGCCGGAAAACGAGTTCGTGCGGTTTGCCAGCGTCATGTCGCGACTTAATTATTACTGCTCGGCGAGCATCAGTTGGAATAAGCCGGCCCGACGCGACGGTTTCCCGCGGACAAATAAATATGTCGAAACAAAAGGAAGCGAAAGTGTGTAAACGGGGAGAAACGGCGAGAGAAGCAAGGGGCCGGAGAAGTGGGGACAGAGAAAATAACATCGCGAGGCAGCGTTATGAAAGCCGCGCTAATGAAAACGAACGTTTGCCTTTATTTACGCTGTAATGAGACTCGTTAACGTTGCCCGTTGTTTCTCTTCTTCATCGTTCTCGCCCGGCCGATGTGCATGTATTGCGGATGTATAAACGCATTAAGGCAGCTATTCTTATAGCAACGGGGCTACCGGTTAAGAATTCAATGTTACGAATAACCCGGTCCATTAACGACAGCCTGACAAATGCTCCAGCTTTGTTGTACGTCGACCTGTGGACCACCAATCGATGCGCGCCCTGCTTTTACGGAGATTCTGCACGTCGATGTAATGGGAGAAGGCCATTCAATGCTTATTCCTGTTTCCTAGTGTTGCGGCGGGTCGCCCGGGGCGAACAATTCGCTTTGACCCCACGACTTAGAGATGATGATTCAACTAAACCATGGGTAATGGAGAATTTTCTGTTATTGCGCTTTCCTGCTACATCGCGGATTGTTATCTTTTACAAGCGGAAAAGTGAAATAGGAAAATTGTAAATGCTTGGAAGTGTACTTTGAATGGTAAACGAGTGAATCGAGAGATAACGAAAGAAATTAATATTAGTAAATTAATAATAAATAGGGACCAAGGAATCGAGTGCGTACCATGGACTGATCGGTGATAATAGGAAGCTAGATTAATACATTGCATTAACAGGTATATCGGGACTAATAAGGACCAGTACTAATGGAAATTGGTATTAATAATGCAGATCAATATTGTCGGATGGCGGAGGTTTTGGCGAGAACAAGCACAGGTGTATTTGTATCTTTATTGAAATGGACTATAAGTGACTAGAATTAAACTAAACTATGTGTCTTAATCTATTCTACGCAAATACTACGCTGCCCCACGCTGGTCTACTCGGAGCTACTACTCTAGACTCTCAAACTACACTCTCTACGCTACTCCACTCTGACCTGCTCCTCTCAACCATGAAACTACATTTTCTACGCTAGTCCACTCTGACCTGCTCTTCTCAACTCCCAAAACTACTCTTTTGGGTAAAAAGATCTTACAATCGTCATAAATACTAATCCCGTCAACACGGAGTATGATCCTGCAGGCCATCATCGGCCGCCTGCGAACCACCTAAGTTTAAGTGGCCTGATCATAACGGTCCGAGTATACCTGCGGTAACCGGCATTAAGCGTTGTACCCCACAATATTAATAGGCATCCATTAACAGAAACTGATAATAGTAGATCAGCTGTTAATAATAGTTAGCGTTATTAGAAATCAACGCTAATGAACTGGTACCAATACGCATTTCCTTTAACGGTCGCCATTTAAATCGGAATTAGTAAACTTCTTCGTTAACTGCCATTATATGGGCCGTTATGATCCATAAATTTGATTCGCGAAGCGGTTTAACGTTTTGAGCGGCACGTTCTGGTCGCTCGAACGTTTACAGTCATAATTACGACAGGCGCGGTACAAAGAGATTCTTTCAAAACAATGAAGAAAGTCGCGACAAAAGTGAAACAATATTCGTTATTAAGGTGCGCGCGGCCGGCGAGCGGGCAGCCGCGCTTAAACGATCCAATTAGACAGAAGTAAACGATAAACGGAGCGCGAGCGGCCGGAGAGGGCGAGTTAATTGTCAGCGGTGGCGAAAGTAACGCGTCGGAGGGCAAACTAGATACCGGAGCCGGCGCGAGGCCGGCCGGGCCGAATTCACGTTCCCAGGGCGACGAGCTCCCGCGGCTTTGTTCGACGCCGGAGCACGGAATGATCATTCGAGGAGAAAAAAGGCGGCGGGGAGTGTTGGCTCGTGAAAAGCGCGAACGAGTCAGAAAGTAATTACAGAGGAGATAGAGTCGTGCTCACCGAGCTGAATCTTCAGAGGGTGGATCCGCCGGGAAAGAGATTGCGAAAGACGACCGAGGAGCTTCTGCGAATGACAACCGGGCTGCGTTAATCTCTCCTACGTCCGAATCTACTTGACGTGTGCATTTACCTCGGGGCGCGAATCTAAAGGAAAACCGAGTGTCGCCAACCGGATCGTAACCAATGGGACGAATCGCCAGCGTTTATTTATGATAAAGTTTGCGGAAGATTTACGATCCGAACGTCGCAGGGAGAGGATTATTGCTGTCGTTGAAGATTCTCATGAATGTCAGACACATTATCTTTGTGGGATCAATTTTAATAGAATTTAGAGCTGATTGTGGAACATTGAATACGATCTGTGATACAAAGGTTAGTGGTAATGGTTTTGATTTGTGGAGGGTGCGTTAGTGAATATATAAATGGTTTCATTGTTTATGACAGTATAGAGAGATAAAGATTTTTCGTCTTTTTTTTTGTTTTTGAGAAAGAGAGAGAGAGTTTTGAGGAAAGATATTATAGTAGTTACTATTAGATATTGAAAATGTGGATCTTCAGTAAAAAGAGAATTAGGAAACAATATATATGTATTTAATGAGATAAAGAAACAATATGGACAACACGTAAAAATACAACACACGACTCTCTATCACGCACCAAAAATGTTCTTCTCCGCTGTCGCTCACCAAAATGTCCTCATGCACGCATTTCCACTCGCTTTTAACACACACCCCCATTCGCTCTGTCTTTCTCACCCTTGCACCCTTCTCACTCGCATCTTTCGTCCATAGTCAAAATTCACGCAGTCGCGTACACGCTTTTCTCACGGTCCAGTCGCTCAGTTCCAAACACTCTTCCTCGTATTCTTTCAGCCACTCGAGATTTTCTAAACGCAGTCACACTATTTCCCAAACATCCCGGCGCCGGTCCGTCGCAATACGACCTGGTCGCCCTTACGCACGCACAACAAACCATTCATCCTACAATAAATATTCTAGATACTACAATATGTTTGGTATTTTTGAACGTTACGATAGTTTAGAATATTTTTAAACTTTAGCGTTCTTCTATAGCATGCCCGTTTTGTCTTTCATCGATGAACTAGTCGAATATCGGCGAATTTATCGGAAACTATTGCCAGTGTCGGAGTATGTTTTTTTTTATTACACTGTTCAAACTATGTCCCCGTGGCTCAGATTTTTCACGCCTTCGCTCGTGTACAGTTACATGAACATCCGCGCGATACTAACGAACCGCGATTTATTGCTGCACGAAAAATTCGGCAATATCACACGTTGCATATTAAAACAAATTAAATAAATGGCATCAGTCTGCGTGCTGTTTTTTTACACAGAAAAAATTATGAACTCAGCGCCGGTACAATGTGCTAAACATTTTTCAGCGTACCAGCGGAAGAAATTCCAACTGAAAGGTGACAGTCGCTTTAAAATAGTCATTTTTAGAAATTAATACGTTTTTCAGGGAAACCTCTTACGCCGGTTCAAATTTAAACAAAACTAGAATAATTGAGAGAACATTTGACGTCAAGAACTTCCTTTAATACTTTCGAAAAACATCTCATGAAAAATTCACCACTCTACCGCAGAATAATATTCACGAGCAGAAAGTATGAAATAATATTTATACGTAGACTGGTCCAATGAATTTTAAATTTATCGAATCAGTCGCTTGTTCCTTTCTCGGACAATCAAACTAAAAAAAATCTTTGCTCTCATTCAGAATCTTAATCCACTTATTCCTTTCACACCCGATTTTTGATCACCTCTGTCTGAAAGAAGTTGCAAAATTAAAATCTCTTTCCCTCGTCTCTCGATTTCATGGAGCGAAGGGAACGCCATGACGGAGCAGGAGTAAAAAAACGAGATCGATAGAGTGGCTGGTGGCTTTGAAATTCCGTTCAAACGATACCTAACCCGGCGTCGCTGAAACATCGCGACCTCTTAAAAGTGCAAACAATTTCCCTTTCTTCGGGATCCTTACGGGTGAAGGGGACGAGGCCACGTCCTTTCGACCCCTCGCCACGTCGAACCCCTGTCTGGCCGCAGTCTGCGGAACGCTTCCTCGCCGCGGGGGAAATCTTTTTCCAGTAGAGGGGCAATTTATTTTTACCCCGCTACTCTATTAAGTCAGCTAACCCACGCGATCGCTGCGCCACTCTGCTCCTCGAGGACACTTTTCTAAGTCCTTTATCCTCGAGCGCGACTCGCTTTGAAACTCGACCACATTCGTCACCGTACCAGACAATTTCGATCTACCGGGCTGGCCGGATACGAAGACTGTGTTCTCATGTTCGTCCAGAAATCTTGTCGCCGGACAGGGGTTAGACACTGATAGCTGATGATCGCTGAAATCGTGGACATCTCAGATTTGCTAAAATAGTGTAGTATCTAGAATTTTTAGCGTAGGTTAAGGTATTTTTAAGAAGAGTGAATGTAAGAATGAGCGCGAGTGAAGGACAGGCTGTAAAACGGTCGAGGGAAAGTGGCCTGCACAACGTCGCGGACCCAAGACTGCAGGGCCAGCTTTCCAGGGATGCATCCGAGTGTTTATGATGAGTACGAGTGAGAAGAATGTTTGTGGGGAAGAGAATGATTTTTGGGAGAGAACGTCTGTAAGAGAGTTGCGGGAGCAGAGTCGTGTGTTGGCCTCCGTGGCATTGAGTTGTACTTTTTACGTGTTGTCCATGTTGTTTCCATATTTTATTAAATACATATATTTATTCCTAGCTCTCGATTACTCAAAATCCACTCTTTCATTATCCAAACTATAGTAACACTGTAATAGGTTTGGCACTTTGTCCACTGAGTGCCTATTAATCGACTTTTCTGATGTGTTAAAATAATGCTGCTTTAGAATAAAAGGAATCAGAACGAAATAATGAGTTCTTTCATACTTTGATTTTGAAGTTATAGATCTTTGCATGTAACAACGTACATTCCTATTTACGTGACGATGAAAACTGTATCGGTCGTTAGCATGTGGTTGCCTCGATCACGAGCGATAGAAAAAAGGATTAAGTTTAAATTGAATGTGAATATCTTATAAAATTATAAGATTAATTATAAAAATACAAACTTTCGATGTCCGATGAAACAATTAACTTCACAATATGAAGATATAATTTGGTTAGCGTAGCAATATGTGTAAGTGACTGGCAAGAGCGAAATCAAATTTTTACTTGAATAGAGTGACAGAGAATGCTAAAATGAAGACGATTCGCGGAAGCCCGCATATGTGAAAGTTGATTTGTCGGCGAGAGGTGGATAAATGAGTGCCACTCAGCGGGAGGGCGGAGATTGGTGAGATTTCATCAAATCGGAGATGAAAGCTAAGGAACGAAAGCTCCGGCGGGCGTATCGATAGACTGCTCTTCTTTTAAAGAAAAGTAACTGCAGCTGCGAGATCTTTCTCCAGTCAGGGAGAATAATGAGATCCAGTCAAAGAGATCTGCACTTTTTCTATAATAAATTACGTAAGCTTTCTACGCCCAAATTAATGAGAAGATGAAAAGGGATGGGCAGAGAATTTTTGAACAAAGGTACAATCGCTTTACATATTTCACACATAAATATCTCCGGAACCAAACCCGTCTTAACACTAGATTTACAAAACCTGTCAATTTGACTGATACTGAATTGCTTAAACATTATTTAGTAGCAGTTTAAGTCGATTTTGATTCGTGCAATTATGCGAATACACATTGCAATACTCCAGTTTCGAAGCTACAATTTTCGCGATCTATATAAACTAACACGTAGTTTTCTAGAACCAGCAGAATAAAGTGTAGAATAAAAATCCGTAAATTTAGTGTTTAATTGAACCCAATTCCATCCTCATGCATTATCAAACCCAGTATTAAAATTGTGTTATACTCTGTCTAAAGCAAACCAAGCCAAATAAAGATCAAGCAAACTCAAAGAACTCGCTCCGATATTTCACGAGCTCCGAAATCACCGCGGTAGATCGAATTCTACACGATCATCCATCGAAGCAGTAGAAGCTTCAGCTTAAAAGTAAACTTCTCAGACACAGACGTAGTGGATGCTCAGCGCGGAGACTTCGGCGAAGTCCCGAATACGAGGGCAGATAAAACAAAATAGGGAACGGAACAATAAACTCGGGCCGTTCGCGAGCAATCCGGAGAGCGTCCCGCGTGGATCAGCGACAGGGCGAAATAAATTTTACTTCGCCTCGCGGAAGTCCGAAAAGGATTGCCCCGATCGCAATCGCCGTTGCTCGTTCCCGTTGGCTCCACGGACAGGTGCACGGTTAGAGACCCGAGCCTTAGTCGTCTCGATTTCTTTCTTCCCCCTTTTCCTTCCTTTTTTACGTCGATAAAACCACCTCGCAGCCGCAACAGCGATAAAACCGTGCCGCGAAACGCGGATACACGTAATCGCGAGGACTCCTCACCGCGTGAAAGGAACGAACGAGGAGAGAAAAGGAAGCCGGAAAGCGGCGGAGGAGAAAAGAGGTAAGGGTCGTCAACGTTTTGAGAAACAGCCGGCGAACGTGGGCCCGAAATGGCGGCCACTTCGCGGATAAAGCGAGCGTTTTCGTGCGAAAGCCAGTTGGATCGGCACTCGATGCGGCTTCCGCGGAACAATAGGGATGGCAAAGGGTGCGCGGCGTGGCACGGAGAGGAAGGAGGAGGAGGACGGGAAAAGGAACCGTGGCTAAGCGAACGGAAAGGGGCTGGAAGATGGACGAGGGGGTTGCCAGGGGCTGGGAAGAAAATGGCTGCGAAAAAGGCGAACTTAACGCGTGCCCGCCCAGAAAAGAAGACGAGATATGTCGGCGTTTTATCTGTTCGTTCCAGCAACCGTGCAACTCCGCGGGAAATCGACTCGATAATTCGCTCCCTTCTGCCACGCACCGGGCTGCCTCTTAAGTTTCCGAATTTTCGAGCGAGCAGGAGGGGGAGCGGGCCGCGCGTCCCTCGCACCGCTGGGTTTTACGGGGTCTATTCTCGGCGAGAAAGATTCCGAGAGCCAGACAATGTAATCGGGGCCGAGTACCTGTGTATGTACTTTCTTCCGGACGCTCGATATTTCGCGATTGGCTTTTTTAATGGATCCGAGTGTTTCGGGGCTTCTACGAATTGTAACAGAATTTTTCGGGGATGACGCGATCGCGCGCAACGATAAAACTGCACGCGTAACCGAACATATTTTGGGTATGTAGGATATTATCTTTCGATCGGAATAATGCATGCTCCCGGGTAACATTATGCGGACGTTATAAATCACGACCTGGGATAAGTGTAATGAATTTTCCAGGCTCCCGCTTCAAAATTGCTCGACTAGATTGTGCACGCTCAATTAACCACGAAGCATCGCTAGCTGGGAGATAACCGTGTTCGAGCTTGCTGTGACTTTCCTTATCTACTTATTTGAAAGGTTATTTAAGAAAAAAATAGATCACTGGTGAAATTAGGGGAAGGTATAGAACATTAGTGACGTTTCCTTTGTACGTCTCTGCCACTAAATATTATCTTCCACCGAATAAACACTGTCGAATAAAGAAAGACTGAACATATTGGAGCTAAGACTGAAACGACATTATTGGAAGAACAGCGCCACGATACAACGCGCAATTGAATTTAAGAAGCTTCGAATTCCTCATGCAATCACCTTATCAAGCTCTTAAATGCTATTAAAGGCTCATCGATAATTATTCGAATCCCGCGGGAACGGAAGAAAAATTATGATAAAATGGTAGAAGGACCGGTTGAATAATCTCTGCTCTAGAAGAAAGCGACTTTATTCCTCCGTCCCGTTTCGGTTGACGTGACTCAGTAACGGAGCTGAATAATAAATTAACATCATTGCGAGAAGTCGCGGCTTCCTCTTTGAAAGCCCGAGGGACGCGTGCAACGCGCGTGCGCGCGCACGGGAACGGCTCTCTCGTAAATCTTCGCGTTCCCTGAGCGATCCGGCGTTTACCACGAAATTCTGTGTCGCGCGGAATAAGTTCGAGTCGCGATTCTCGTGGAACTCGATTACGCCAGGCGCTGTTCGCCGTTTGCGGCTTCCGAATCTATCGGGCTAATTAAACCGAGTCCGTTCGAATTTCGATTCGGTGCGTGGAAATCACGACGATTACCCGGTTGGCGGAGCGGGGTCGGAATTAAAACCGCAGCGTAATAGTTAGAGGGCGCAGCCATCTGGATACGCTCGATCGTTAACGATCCCGGCCAGGAAGACGGTGGCAAACGAGGAAAGCGGCACGCGTTCGTGTCGGATGAAGACGCGAAATATTAAAACTTAACTGCCCCCGGTTACATAATAAGCCGTCTCATTTGCGTTATTAAAGCACGTCCCGTGGATATATTTCCGCGAGGAAGTCTGCTCGTTGCGACTACGGAATAAAGTGCTGCCTCGGGACGCGAATAGTGTTTTGGTGCTTAGGATGTCGTGAACAAGGAACACTATCGACGATCAAATTCTATTAGGTCGTGTAATGTGTAATGTCGGATTTTGCGAAATAAAAGGAAACTTTCTTTTGATATTCCAAAAGACGTTTACTCGATCAAAATATGTTTTGTTTCATTCGATACACTTTTGCCGACGTGTTTTTAATGAATGTATTCCTTTTTTGAGCAATTCTGAATGTTTAGAATGGATAAATTCTAAAGACATCGTTATAAACTACTGTTTCGGATTTACCAGGCGGCTCATTCTGCAAAAATGAACTTTTTCATTCGCATTCACGATATTGTAGGCATTTAGATATAAAAAACCCTTTTGCGAGCCTATCCTAGCAGCAATAAAGCCCAGGGACCCATTGCTTGTCGTTCTTAGTTAATCCGTGGATTGAGCCCAAGGTAGGCAATAGCTACGAATTTTATACCTGCATGTAATTTAAAGTCGAGGCGATCCTTGGGGCTATTGCTGCTATAGTCGTTAGAAATTTCCGAGTTTCCGACTAATGGAACCAACCGACGGACCGCTGGCGGGGAAGTAGGATTGTCCCAATTTTTGGGAATCCTACCCACGCGTCCGTCACTCCCCCGCCACTAGCGGAGATATATATATTGTACGCCGACCAACCGGCATATTCATTGTACATTTAGAAATTAAAAAAATTAGATTGAGAAACCGTAGACTGTGTCAACTTCTTTCGCGTTTCCCAAAATACATCCTCCGAATCCCCAACGCCCCGTGAATCGGTTTCCTTCCTACAATATTGTCTCCAAATGCTTTGTTTACATTTCGAGCCGTTTTCACAGTATTATTTCCAAGTTTGGTGATTCGAAAATTTGAAAATTGCACATTTCAGAAAAACTCTTTTGCAGAAAGTTACTCTCGACAATCAAATTGAGTAAGATGTTACATGAAAAACAAAGGTATAACGACAGGAGTACAAACATTCATAATTAAAAAAAATCCAACATTTCACATTTCACGAGCTAATAGTTGAGATTTTCGACGATCAGGTCAATTTTCATAAGGTCATCCGTTGATTGCACTAAATTACAGAGGACCGAAGCGTCTTTAGCAATCAGAAGAGACGCAGCAATAACAGGAAACTTCAAACAGAAATTTCATGGAATATTACAAACATGGAAACGCATAGAATACAATCTTCTTGGAAATTATACAACAGCCTAATAATTTCGTTATAATTCTACAAGCGAAGTCTCCTCCAGCAACCAGGTATCATCGTTAAACGTGGATTTCCTTCTTTCCGTTCGCTGCGGTTACGTTACACAGTAACGAGACAGAATTCAAGGCTGAATAGCGTATTCGCCTGGAAACGGAATAAAAAAAAAGCGAAGAGCACGACGAAGAAAAAGAGTAACCGCGATACAGGCAAACACGGAAACGCGAGCATTTCCTTGAAGGAAGGAACCTGGGTCTCCTACTTTTTACTCGTTAACGAACCCGCTCGAGCAATAGGACGTCCTTTATCGCAGCTTTGATCTCGTACGATATTTGCGAATAATATCGGCCGCCTTTTCTCCGGCCGGGCAAGAAAATTCTATTCTTCGCGTTGTCGCTTTTCGTTCCGCTCCGTACACAGAGCACCGCGTTGCCGCGCGTGTGCTTGAGCGTCCCGCTCGAGCCAGCCGTTCGTATAAGGGGCTGTTGTATGATGACACAACGATCCCTCGAGGAGGAGCAGTCGGCTCCGTGGTTCGATTTTTGGAAGGATGAAATCCCTAACCGCGTTGCTACCGGAATATCCCGCGAAATTAGTTTCCGCTATGTTCTCGATATTCCAGAGAATTCCCGTCGCTGCAGACGCTTCTTACCGGTTCTAATACACTTTCGCCGTTCAATATTCTCCAACATAATTTTTCTTTGAGGGCACCGGCGGTCTCTTGAATTTTCTTTGCAAAGATAATGTAATGCTGCACTGATATTACTAGTAATACTGCTAATATTATTTTAATCTTCAGAAATACCAGACGATTTTAATAATAGTTATTAAATAAAGAATACTGTTTTTGAAATAATATGTTATTCGACGTTTATTATAATATTCATAGAATCCCTGTCTCGTAATGCATGAGCAAATCCTGTTCTTTATAACATTTATACTTGATAAAACTAAAAGCTGAGAAAACAAAGTCCTGAAAGGGTAAGCAAACGAAGACACAAGAAAATGAAACAAAATGTAACGGCAGTCGATAGAAACTTAGAGACGTCGATTCGAATTGCGAAATTAATAATCAGATCGTGTCGGAAAGAAGACATTCCTCATTCGAATAATATTATGGTCGTATATAAATCGTTTGAAAGCTACCATTGTCGGGTCCCGTAGCGTCTCAAGCCCGTAGGGGGGATGTTAATTTTCGGAGATGGGTTTTACGGTACCCTTAGAATTACGGGACCCTCTGTCTACTCGCATTCAAATGTAAAGCTCCCGGTTCTTCCTCCTCGATCGAGGGAGTAATGCTCGGATGAAGGGTGCTATCTCCTACGAGCCGGAATGCGAATGAATTTGCGATGAGGTACGCGGCAAATGAAGTGGCCGCGTAATCGCGATCAATGGAGCCCCCTCTCTTCACGGTATACACAGGGAGACATCGCCATTTTCGGGATGAACGGCAGCTTCGGGAACAATTGCTTATCTTCGAGTAAGTTTACGCGTCTCCTTGAGTTGGATGTGGAGTTGATACAGAAACCTTAAACTTCCAGTATTAGGCAAGAAATAACATCCACGGAAACTATAAATACACAACGGCTGTCATAATTACTGTCTTCTAAATGGTAACTCGGATATCCTTCGCGAATCCCAAAACTTCTGTATGGGTTGAGACTTCATATTACATCATCGGAATGAACAAGAACGGGAGAGCTACAATTACACCGTATCACAGATATCTTATATCCACGTATCTTACATCTTGTAATGCGCGGGCTTCCGATGATTATTGAGATACAGCTCCAATTTACAGCATCTACCCAGATAAATCGAAATACGTGATCTCTAAACGGATTACATTGTTAATTACCAACGATAGCTTTTCTCGATCTATCGTTTTTCCCCTTAAGATATATCTTCTATCGAGATATTGGAAACTTTCCATTTGTAATGACATTGCAGTATAAATGTGATATTCAATATTAAGTTCGAAATACTTCAAACGAAACAGCTTTGTTTCTTAATTCTCGCGTGACGTCTGGATAAGTTATTTCTCGAAAACATTGTCTGCATCTCATCAGAGAACTTTGAATATTTCCAGCGAAGAACTTCCGAGTGCAAAGGGTTAATATCAGGTGTTGCAACGTTCGAGACACGTACGCCAGGTCATCGTACATTGATTATCGCGTGCCGCGTGACCCGCCATTGTTCCAAGAATCTAGCGCGCAGCTTGGACGCATTGAAATTAATTAACGCAGATATGTTTCTAATAATCCGGCTCATAGATAATGAACGCGGGCACGATAATGCCGTGCATTCGGGTCTTCTCCGTTCACAACGCTCCACGACACACACGTACGGCCCATCGTTCCAGTCTACGCGAATGAGATTAATATATTCCACCAAAGAACCGGGCAAAATGTGCACGCAGAACCGTCGCGTGCCGTATGAAACTCGCGTTATACAGACCGAGCGTATGGAAACTAATTAATTTGCTACTAATTAAGTTGTCTTCATAATCCCGACACACAATTGCGTCGCCGGCGGAATGACAAATGAGTTAATACTCCGTCGGATCTCCGTTGCGCGACATTTATCGTTCAACCTATCGAAAAACGATGGCCACAATGGAAAATTGCCTGCTCGCCCACCCTCCCGCCCTCGCCACACCGTTTCTGTTTGTACGATTCATTTTTCCATCGGACGGTGCGTGTCCTACAATAACGAGACAATATTATACCGAGCGAAACTCGGCCAATGATTTGAAACGATTGCTTGCTCCATACACTATCGTCGAGTATTTCATTCGATAAAGGAGCTGAGTAATTGAATCCGATGAACGGACTAAAAAGGACAGAAAAACATAGTGATTCTTACGTTTGTAAAGAAACAACTTGTTGCTCGTTAGTTTCACTGGACGAATGTGTTCACGATGATATTAGATTGTTCTCTATGCTATACTTTAATAACTTTCCGACTTTCTCAATCAAGTTTTATTAGACCATTGAAAATGGGATTATGTTCCCGTTATTAAAATAAGTAGTAATCCCCGGTAACGGTCGGACACCGCAGCCAACTTGGAATTGAATTTTCTTACAAAACGAAGCAGTGGATCGCAGAGAAAAATGTTCATTTCACATTTCCTGCTTACGTTTATAAATGGAATTACTCGTTGCCCGATTATATTAGAGTTTCTAATCCCGCGCGGACCGTTCGATAATCATTTGTACGTCGTGACTAGAAAATGAAAGGATTAATATGAAATTTCACATCTTCTGTAGTTTCTCCTTAAATTTGTTTTATCAAGGCTATGAAAATAAAGAAAATCTGGCGCGGTTATGCGCCCATGTCTTCGCCGATTTACAACATTTCAGCCCTGGCCCGGGCGGTTACGTCGCTCCTCCCTTTGTTTTCTCGCTCCACCGCTCATTTCAACGTTAATGACGCGTTAATGAGAAATGCCCGCGCGTCCGGTCACTTTTTTCTTTCGGCAATAATTTTCGCCGGTTGATTTAACGCGTCTTACCGCGCGAGGCTGTTGCTTCCTAGCAGCGAAATTTCGCGGCCTAACTTTTCCCATAGATCAGCCACCCACTGGCCATGACTTTTACTGTAAATTAACCAAACACATTTCCCGGTCGTTTCGCCATTAATTATCGCGCGCACTTGGCCATGGACGGGTTATCGGATCGTGCACAATCGGATAATTCGAAAATAGTCCTTTATCAATATCGTCTCTACCATGGATATTCGCACAAAATACCTTTCTGTGAATCGCGTCAATAATCTACAGCTAAATTAATAAATTAAACATCTTCAATATACCAATATGCGAGATGTAATAGTAACATTACAGTTTTGTATTCATTAACCTGTTAGCTGTTTCTGACGAGTATACTCGCCACGAAGAAATGGCAACGTTTTCTGACGAATTAATAATGGCGAATATAATCGTCTAAAAGTGGCTTACTTTTAAGGGAATATTCATTTTCGAAACAACCAATTTTATAGATATACATTAATTGAATGAAAATTGCTAATAAAATTATTCGTAGATATGATCATGTACACATACCAGAATAAGGTGCAGACTTTTCAAAGAGGTCGCAACAGCTAACTGGTTAAAGAATACCTTCTTGCTCGAATTTCTACAAAAGCGATTCTCACGATTCAATAAATAGCAATGGAGTATCGATAATAGAATGGCGTCTAGAGAAACCTTATCACTGAATCGTTTAAAAAACAAATTTCCCGCGGACGGTGTCCTCGTTACGATCAAATATCCTATAACAATCCTCACTACCACTCTCACGATGCTCATTCGGAACTAACTCAAGATCTAATCACCCCCAAATTCGAATTCTCCCCGTCTCGTGGAAGGAGACTTCGTTTACGAAGTTCCCATACGAAAAACCGAGTACAGAGGAAGCCGGTTTTTCCTCGGTTCGCGACGCTTCCTGTTCGTTCGGCCTGTTCGTCCTGTTCCTTTCTGCCCAGGTCCGTCGCAATATCCCAGCGATCGAATCCTCGTCCGCGAGTCCCTGCGTTTCAACGGGGGAAAGTTGAATCGGCGAGAATCCTTTCTTCTGTGGGCGCGACCCGCTTGCCGCTCCTCGGGGACTCGAATCAGCATCGATTTACATAACACCGGTTTCGAGTTTCCCGAGAAGCCTCTTCGCTGTTTCCACCCGACGCGTCGTTCGAGTCCGTGACGACGTTTGCGCGCGACAATTTTGTCGTTCCCGCGGAATATCGCTTGAAAGTGGTGTCGTGTATCATTCCGGCACCACCGTAACTGTGTCGCTCGAGTTTTACTATGATGCGCATGATGCGTCGTGTCGGATACACCATTCAATTACCTCCAATTAGCTTTTAGTAGAAATAAGGGGTAAGAAATTCTTACGAACGTTGTTTTTTCTGTTCTGTTGAAAGTTAATCTGGTTTATATCGTATACCCTATTGCTTGAAAGTTTGATATTTTCTAAACCGATGTATAGAAATATTATGGTCTTAGGTAGAAATATTTTCCGTTCGTCTTAGTGGGAACTGACTTTCCTAGAACTTTCAGCGTGTCTGGTAAATGTCAGCGAACGACCTAAGCAACCTATAATTTTGTTACATAGAAGATCAATGTTTTCCCTGGTAAACGATAGAAGCCGGAAACCAGCAAAAATCCAGCAACGACTGGGAAAAATCTCTTTGCAATTCTTTCAATTTTATAACTAGCAATTAACCAACTAAGATTTTCGTAGC
This sequence comes from Nomia melanderi, assembly GCF_051020985.1. Lineage (NCBI taxonomy): Eukaryota > Metazoa > Arthropoda > Insecta > Hymenoptera > Halictidae > Nomia > Nomia melanderi. The sequence continues at coordinate 3,309,280 of NC_135004.1, read as the reverse complement.
GTTTGCTGGAAACTCACAACATTTATGTGTTCACTCGCGAATGTTAATCTCTAACATGGCTTACGAGACACGAAATCGTATTCATTATTCCTTCGTTTCTTCCGAGTAAAGGAGAAACTAAGTATGACTCGTCGCGTGTTCATTAACTTACGTTGAAGTTTGTTACTCGAACAGTCGCCACCCGTGTAAGTGTTTGTGCATTTTTTTCAAGCATCTATATCAAGAAACTTTCAGCAGAATGTCCTGACTCAAAGAGACGCGTCTCGTACCGCGAGTGATTTTTCGCGGTGTAGTGTAGTGCGACCCTTTGGGTGCCGTGATCCTTTGAAGCTGAGCTGTAGTTCGCAGGGAGTATTAATATCCTGTGATACCCTAAACGAAGTCGATCGCGGTTCCGCGGGAAAAAATGAAGGGTCTACTTCGGTACTCTCTATCGGTAATTGACCTGTCCTTTCGCCTGGACCTGCGGTTCCATTTAATGCTGACATCAGCAGCCGATTGAAAAGTCACGTCACTTGTAAAGCGCTCGGCCGCCTGGGCTTTCATCGCACTGATCGGTAAATATATTCTTCCCGGTGACGAGAGTGGATAATCGACAATTCAGTTTTTCGTTTTTCGAAAAATTGACAGTTTCGTTCTCCAGGTTTTTAAAAATTGTCGTCTAGTAACAAAGAACACAACGCACTTCCTATATAAATTAATTAAACAATCAATAACGCAACTATTATATCTAACCGCATTCATTATCGGCGATTGACGAGTTTCCACTGTCAAAAGCACCCAAACAGGGTTAGGCGTGTTGTAATTAGCCGACACTTCAAACTTTGTTCGGTACTTCGATATTTTCGAGCTGCTTTAACTAACTCTTTCGTTAGCTGCACTGTGATTATATGAGGAATTTCGATGCAAAACGAAAGCAATATTCGCTGCTTACTTATGTTTTGGAAAATTATAAATTACTTCAGCGTTCACGTTGATTTTTCTTCGAAAATAAAGAATCTCCACAAAAACATTGTGTTACTAAATTTCGAATAAACGCAGCCATTTTGGTTGCCGACACAAGAGTTAATCCTTCCTGAACGCACGTCGCCTCCCCATTCCTCGCGGCCATCTTATCGAGCGATCGAATCGTTTGAATGAAGACCGGCCAATCGGCGGACGGTCGGGAATGTGCATCGTCCACGTTTCGGTGAACGTGACTCGGCATTACCATCCTTTATTAATTACGGAGAGGCGGCGAGCCCGGTGCCGTTGTAATTAATCACAATTTGCAGTGTCTGGTTGTTCCCAGTGCCTCGGTAATTGGCCAGGCAGCGTAAGAGTGGCGGCTCGGTGTGACGAAGCGGAGAGAGAAAATAAAGATGATACAAGAAGAATGGACGGGGCAAGGGATGGCTGAGTAGATCCACTTGTGCTGCGAGTTCGCGGGAGTTTCAACGAGACCCTGAAACATTCTCCGCGCACTTTATTTTCTGCTTCTGTAATCTGTGCCGTGTGTGGCCAACCTCCGCTCGTGATATTTATAAACGGGGATCCGAAGAAAAGGTCCTGGTAGTTTAAGACCTTGTGCGAACCGCAATTAGTTGCATGTCGGAACCAGAGACATACGAGAATTTAATTTTTTTCCGCAATACACGAGTGAGTTCCTCCTTTCTGATAAAAATGTCAATAGAAATTTCAAGTTTTCCATTCTGCAAATAAATTACTTATACCACTTAATGAATTTTAATGTAGTTAACTGAAGCTCGTCTTTGAAGTTCTGCGAAAATTCAGAAGGAACTCCGAACCAATTTAGTTCCTGCGAGAGTGAAGAAAGTAGCCAAACAGCTTATGAGAGCATTAAAAAAACTTTTTCGTTAAAATTAAACGGCATTAGATCATACCGACTAGATGTAAACTTCCTATAATACGGCAAATAGGTTTCTGTGTTGTGTGAAACCGTGTTATAGGTGACTCTGGTATAACATGGAGAATAGGGTCCTAAGAAATCACGTGTTAAAGCAAAACCGTGTTGTAGGAGGGCCATCTGTACGTGAATTTTTACTTTAAGAATGTTCAACGCGACAAACATATTATTTTGTTAATTCTTCTTAAAATATACATGTGGAGATTGCTGAGAATTACGCGTGAAACTAGTCGACTCAATAATAACAGTGTTCACTAATCACAGTATAAAGTTTTTTATTCCCCCACTCAACAATCCCTACATTAATTACTGTGTGGTTAATCTTCGACTCCTGATTAGAGCGGACCAGTTAATCGGCCAACCTAAATCAAGGTATTGAAAAAACGAAGATAAAGGGGTGAACGGCAGCGCGAGGTGGTGCGGCGCGGCGCGGCGCCGTCGCTAATGAGGCTCACTCTCAAAGGTCACTCGTTCCAGGAATAAGGGAGAGTATTTTTCGCGTCTACCGTCGACATCCAAGAGACTTCTTTCTTCCCGACTCCATCGTAGAATCCTCCTTCATTTATGACGGGCTTAATGCTGTCTCGGTCGGGGGTGGGACAAGGAATGCTTCGTTACTCCGATTTGTAAAATTATTCTCCGCGACGCGTCGCTTATTGGCACCGGGTTTCTGCCAGATAAGTCGGTCCGTTAGGACGAATCGCGTTCACTCCGGTTCAAACTAATCCGAACGGGGAAATTTCGTTACTTTCCCGCTGGGCATTGCGTCGTTTTGAAATCTTTGCTTACAGATACGAGAAAGAAAATACGAGACGCGCGTACGTGTACTTCGTAACTTGGGAGAAAATAGAAGGCTGCGTGCGGAGAAGCATGGAAATATTTACGCAAGACACAAATACAAAGGAATCGGTTAGATTGCTAATTAGAAATCAGATTCCAGGTTATTAATTTCGTTCCGGTAAACGTATACCGCTTACTGTTTACGTTTCTTTCAGAATTCCGGTTATGTTCCTATGAAAATTCCGTAGAATCATGTCTCCAAAATCATTCACGTGAATGTCCAATGCTAGAAGCTTAATGATCAACTTCACTCGTCTAGACGAGAATGAATCAAACAAACGACTACTGAATAAACGAATGTCCCCACGAATCGCCTTTTATCTCGCGAAACCCACTTTCCATCGAATAAAAGCAACAAACAACCACTTCCCTAAGCAAGAAACCTCTGAGATCGTCTACCCGTTCATTGCAGCTAATACTCTCTTCAAGCAGCGAGGAAGCGGAGGCGCGGTTTGTTTAGTAAATTCCTTTTTCGCGCGAACGTCTTCTCCAAGCAGACGCCGTTGAGGAGATATCTTTTTAATTACGCGTATCGCGCGACGTCGTCTTCGCGGAAGCCGGAATAAACACTCTCGAGGTTGACGTTCCATCCCCATTCCTGCCGCCCCCCTCCTTGCCCCGTATCGCCAGGCATCTCTCTATCCGTCGCTCTCTCCGCGCGAGATGCGATCAGTCAAATTGAATGTACTTACCGGCGCCGCGATCCCTTTGGCTCACGATGGTAAGGTAATACGAATATAAAGAGCCTATTTCCGCCCCTAATTTCGCCTATGTATCGATAAAAGGCGCTAAGTGCCGTCCTCGATTACGGAGCACACCGCCGCAAATAGCTTCGAAGCATATTTAATTCCGCGACCGAGATCCAGGGAAGGAGCCCATCGCCTGGAAAAAAGCTTTTCCCTGCCCGCGGTAAGGGGGTTGGCCTGATTGCCGAGTGAGATTGTTGTGGAGCGGGAACTCCCATCGATTATCCACGGGGGACAAGTCGCGCGACGCCGGTGCACGCGACTCGCTAAGATGCAGACGTCAAACGCCGTCCGTCATAGCATAAGCTGGGGACCGAGTATCGATTTTCCTCCCGGAAAAAAGCTACATCCTTCAGTGTCTCGATCCTCTTGCCCTCCCGGCCGCTCTTACCCTTCTCGCTTCCAGCGATACCATTTTTTTTCCTTCCCCTCGAATCCCGCCTCACGGGACCGCGGCGAAAGTTACGACGATCTTGAATTCTGATGGCGAAAGTTCAGCCCTTCGGCGAGAAACTGGAAATTCCGATGCTGCCGGTAGTCCATCGCGACGTGTTTTCTTGGAAGAGACGTGTTGGAATGAATTGGAAGTCGCGTGGTGGGGATCGTGTACGTGTGAACGGAGTGTGTGTTTTGTTTGATGTTGTCATTGGCACACATTGATTAGATGTACTATGAATTTGGAGACAGTGTTAACTGTGTTGATAATTCTTATGCCTTTACAAGTATAATAGGTAAAGTTTTAGATATCTTTTGATATGATAGAATGAAATTTGTTGTTTCGTAATCGTTGAACGTGAAAAACGACAGCTGCGACGAAACATATTTCCGCGAAAGATAATTACGCTTATGCAGTTTCCTTTTTCCCTCTCAGGTATTAAGAACAGAGTATTCTCTTTTGCGAATAGTCGGTTCCGTAACCTCTGAAGTATATATCGTGGAAATTATCAGTAAAATCTTAACGTTTGCTGAAGCGACGTATAACTGCGTTTTATTATTCCAAGTATGAAGTAACGCCGAACAAAGAAGAAGCCACTGTTTTTCTCGTCGGTTGTTTGTCAAGCAAAATTCTTTATATTCGTGTCGATATTTCATTGGATAAAAAGAAATCGATGTCCAATAACGGCACACTGAAATACATTGTCTGTCTCGATCGGCTATTTCCACTTCCAGTCAGACGTCTCTCCAGTCTCCCTTTTCAGACCGTTCAATAGAAATTCGCAATTTATATCATGAAATGTGTCTATGGAAGTTACAGAATAAGAACTCGTGTTTCGGATTAAATAATTCAAGAACTGCCTCCGCGGAACTGAAAGTTGGAGCGAGCCCGGCTGGAAAAGTGGAAACGGACTTTCAAGCCAGCTATAGTCATTCTTGACAAAGAAATGCCTCGAAGACGAATCGCGAGGTATCATTGAATTCACTTTTCTTGGTATCGATCTAACTGTCCCGTTGAATTCTACCGAGTGCCCCATGATCGAGGCCGTAACTACGAAGATTCTACATATAAAGTAAATCTTCCTTCCTACACAGACACTAATGTCACAAAATACCCTCATAAACCCACATATTATAATCACCAGAATTCAAACGTTCCAATCGATTAAAAGTGTCCCAATAAAGACAAAAACACTTGAAACCATTACAACATATCGAAATACACGTGCTCCAATTTATTATCGCAAACACCGATACACCAAACACCAGAACCATTCCCCCGAAAAGGGCTCGTTTCCCTGGGCGTAACAACGCTAAGATATTCTTATTACTTGATTATGATGTCCTCGGAGAGCCTTCGCCGGACGAACCCTATTTGAATATCCTTTCGCGTTCGCCCCCGCCGCCGTGCAAGGGAGAGCCAACCCCGCCCTTCCGATTTACTCGCTTAAACGAACCGGTGCGTAGCTTCGCGATATTTATGTGAACATATGTGCATAGAAACGTGGCTTGTTAGAATAAATTCGAAACGGTACCGCTCGTAACGCTTCCTCGGGAAAGAGTTCGACCGTGCGCGCGCGCGGTTGTAACAATACCCAGAAGCGTTCTGGAGGTAAGGGAGCAGCAGCCGAACAGCGCGGTAATGAAATTGAAAACGGGAGATCCTCGATGGTACGTGATCCCTTTAATATTATCGCGCCCCATAAAAAATGCAGAACCGCGTTACGCGTGCCCGAGGACACAACGATCGATCGTTTTTTTTCTACGTTCGAGGACTATCGGATCTTCTAGCTTGACATGTTTAAGTCACGGAGACACCGAACTCGCGAACGCAAGAAGCGTCCGATGGCCGACGGCACGTTGAGCCCCAGTTTCCCAAGGATTAGGTCCCAGTTGTCTTGGCCAGTGTCGGAGTCGCGCGAATCGACTATCTATACTACTCGCGTACAAACTTGTCCGGACACTTTTTTATCCATCTCCTAAGCAGTATCGACGCTCCTTTCGCAATTTCCAGCTGTACATCAGTTGTCCCGGATGATACCGTTATCAATTTACTCTATCCTGGGTTACTTACTGTGTGTTCCAGTGTGTTAACTGTCAATACTTTCTTCGTTTTTTATTTGAGGTCAGTTCTTTTTAAATTGGACGATGAAGTGCTCGGTTTACTGCCAATTGAAATTGACGATAGAAGCGTGAGTATTAATTTAGAAGTCGAAAGTTCGATAGAATGTACTGTGGTCAGAGGACTACCGATTTTTGCGTATCGATTTGGGAAAAGTGAAAGCTACTTTAGGTTCTTTCATCGCGTTAAATGTTTCATATACTTTTTGAACATTGAGTGTTTTACTCATTTTTCGAGATAGGATGACCATTATAGATACTAGCACAGTTCCTACAAATACTCTTTACCTTCCACAACAAAAGTTTGTTTATGTTTGTCATTGCAGCATTATGGAGCTGGAAAATCGTAAGTCTTTCAGTCGAACAGAATTCGGCCCTTTTAAGCTTATTGCCTGTAAAGAGTCGAGCGTAAGACACTCGTACAGCGAAAAGGCTTATTTCTTTAGGTCCGCGCACCGCGCCATCTACACGCGAAGGAACGTCTCAAGGAAAGTCTGGCGGCCAGCTATTTAATTTCCGTTCGTAATTAAAAAACTCTAATTAAACGGAGCGATCTCCATACGAAGTGTTTCCCCGCAAGCTGCGAAAAGCCCCAAGCTGAGGGTTAATTTAAAACGACACCCCAGTATCGCAAGGAAATACTGCGAAGGTGAAGCTTGCAGGCTAGTATTGCTGAACACAGCGAACGCCCGAGCTCAAAATTACTGTTGCCGCTACTTTCAGACGCGAACGATGCACAGTGGAGCATTCGCTCGATCAAGACAATCAAAAGTCCATTTTAAAAATTTTACCTAAACTGAAAATTTATTGCTGTTTGAAATAGCTGAATATATGAGGAACAGTGTCCTACAAATTTTGTCATCCATGGAGCACTCGAAAAGCGCTGAGCTATCCCAAGAATTAATCATTTTTGGAGTATACGTTTTACTTTTAACGTTTCTCGCAACTCATTCGTCTTTTATATTATTAAAACGTCAATTAAACGCCAATTAGAAGTGACATAGACAAGAATGCGTAGTACGAAATTTCAATTTCAAATTTAAAAATTTCCGGATACGATCATTCCACTTCTATAAATCATGAATAATGTAAATACTTTCATATAACTTATATATGTAAATCCTAATTACAAATGTGTTATTAGAAGATGAAACATTAAAATGATGAAAGAAAACTTCAATAAATTTCTGATTCCAGCTGAGGCAAAAGGGGAGAATGTGTTCGTAGGAAATTTATGTAGAATCATTCAGCTCCTTCTCGCACCTGTGATATGACCCATAAAGGGACAAAAGTATCGTCATGCCGTTTGCTAAATCGCTGGGATGATTCCCCGCTGGAAAGAGAGGGCGAAGGAACCTGGTCACCAACGAGCGGACATGATGGATTATCATGGCCCGTATAAATCATTCCGCGCCGCTATCTCGCATTCATCTCGTCCCTGACCCTCTCAAGCTCTTGCATCCTCGCGCTTCAATTGCTGATCTTATCTGGTTCTTTAGATGAATGTCGAATGAAGAAGAGCGTCCCGAAATAAAGCGAAATCGCAACGATCCTCGGTAGTTCTCACGTTCGGATCGATTACGGAATATTTTAATAGAATTAACTGATTCATTCGATTCGATTCGATTTCATTTAATCCATCCTTGCTAACGAGAAATATAAAAATTATGAAACTAATGAAACTGGATAAGCGAGAATGATTCGAACGAACAGAATACTGCGAAGGAAAAATTCGTTACATTCTTCAACAAGAGACGCGAGTCTACAAAACACGTTGTCACATTATTCACCACGTTACGTCGAACCGAGAAATAACTCAAAAGAGAATATTAATTGCGATGCAGCTGAATCCGAAAAACCTGAAATTTCATTTCTATCTAAAAAACCCTTACAGTCGAGGCGCTCGCTGCCGCGGAACGAATTTTTAATTTATCCGGTAAACGAGAACATCCCGAGCCCGCGTATTAACGGGAACGTTAATTTAATCTCCGGCGACCGAAAGAAGCAACAGATTCTAGCACAAAAGGGTTAATTACGCGTGCAATTACATTGTCCATGAAATCCACGCGTAAAGTAATTTCGCTGCGGACCGATTAAGCAAACGTCCGAAGGTGGCGTTCGGTTCACAAAAACAGGTTTTTACATTCAGTCGCGTTCAGAGCTAACCAGCCACTCGACACCCAGCATTCCACTCCCATAATTAATTAAAATTACAAGCATTAACATAATGAAATTATACTATGGTAAGATAGCGTTCGTAATAATCTCCCACAAACAGCGATACAGCCGAAAATCGTCCAGTGAATACGCCCCACTAGTCTCTTTCCCATAATGCCAATTTCACCTTTTCCCTCTCTTGACTTCCTATTTCACCCTCTCCCGGGTATTGTTCTGGCAAAATAGTCACAAGATCCCATCGGACAGCCTTTCCTTGTCTCAAAGACGAAGATCATGGCTGCCGCAGGAAGTATTTGTCGGCAGGTTGGATGGCTATTTAGGCCGAAGAAACCCTGGGGAAACGCATCGTTCCGGTTAAAATTCCTCCCTGACCCGCAGGGCCATTCGTCGCGATGTTTACTCGTGCGTGGGTCGGCGCACGTTCGGAAAGGGATGAATTAAAGAGGGCTCGACCGGGTCCCTTATTCCCCTATCGTCTCTCCGAGCGCACCAAGCCACGCTCCGTTGCCTCGGAGCCCTGTTGTCCTCGCGCGGGCTCTCGCGCGAAATCCGAACCGATCGCCAGCTCGTTGAATTTATACTCGCGGACCATGAAAAATGTAGCGGTGTCGGCGCAGAATAAATTTCGGTGAATTTACGTTCCACGCCCTCTTTGGATTGACTGCGACGCGACGCGACTCGGTCCCGAGTCTCCTTTCATCCCGGGTTACGTAAATAGTTTACGGAACTCAACCTTTCCCCAGGAACGATTCGTTTATCCGTGGCTGGATGAAAAACGGCCAGCGACCGGCGATGCGACGGCGACGGAAGTGACAAATCGGCCGGCCACCGTGGAACCGAGTTCCCAACGATATTGCCGGGAACGCGCAAGCGTGAAATGAGAGGGGGGCCGCGATCTGCTTCGTATTATCGGAACGAGATCGTAAAATTATTGAATTTCAAGAGAATGGCCGGAGCACGGGAAAGCTTTACGACTGTCCTGGGAGGCGACGAACGCACCGGGCCGAACCGTTTTATTGGGAATGCGGGGGACTGCAGCTCATACGGCCAATTCCATCGGGAACTTTCTTTCGGTAAAAGTGATTTCTTTCCTGAAAAGTCCGCTCTTATCTTTCTCCAGGAAACGGTACAACTTTTTAATGCAACTTATGGGGACGGGGATTGGTTTCTTGGACGCCGGCCCGGGTGCCAGATGTGTGTTTCGCGCTGGAATCTAGCGCGATCGTCGAAGATTGTGCGTTGTTGATGGTGCGCGAGATGGTTTCGGTCTTTCTTGGCTGGTAGTCGTTTAGGTTTAAGAGTCTTCGCAGGGTTTAGCTGTGATGCGAGTGTAATTGTGTGTCTAAAGAATACGATTTGTCATTTGATTGGGATAATGTTCTGTTTGTATTAGGAGATTGGAGTATTTTGTGGTGTATTCTTGTTTTTGTTTTAATACGTTATTTTAATGTCGTTACATGAGTGTTATTTGATAGAACAGACGTGTGGAAGTGCATTACACGAATGTAGTCTGTATATAGTTTCTGTACGAAGTTGTAACCAATTTTTCAATTATTACATCATCGATCAGAATAATCGAGCGTACTGGACATTTAATCAACGTCATGCAATTTCGCTAATTGTGTACATTTTATCTATCTATATAACCTATAATTTAAACACATATCTGTTCTAGAAGGTTAACTATACGCCGAATTACTCATCCCAACTAATTACTTTGAAATGCAAATTGAACGCGTAAATTCGCAATGATCATTTCGTTATGTAATCCCGTTACATGCAAAAACTTCAGAACAATGCGCGTTGAATATTATAATATACCATATTAATTCGTAATCAGCATTTCCCAGAGGGTGCAACGCCGTAATGAAAAATTATAATTGAATGCATCAAATGAATTCATCTGTCGTATTGAAGATCACAGGCCCACAAGATGATTCATGAAAAAGATATCCAAAGAATTTAAATCAATTAAAGATTTGCAAACGCAACGATATCAAGCACGTAAGAGAATATAAAGAATAATAATTCTTTTCTGAATGTGACTTTCATTACCTTCAATCAGCTATTCTTATTCCATCCACGAGGCGATTTTTTCACCGCTCGCATGATTTTAATTCACCAGCGGTTTCGAAACTCAGCCGAGCAAGCCAGTAAGCCTGTAAGTGGTCGGTAAAAAGCGGCAAGCTATTCAATTTCCCGGTGGCAGGTTAAAAGCGTGTCCACCGTCCGGTAAATTGAAAATCATAAACCCGGCGGTCGTTTTAATTCCGCGACCGAAGGAAGATCGGGCCCTCGTAAATTTCGCGGGCGCGATGCGTGGGTTTGTGGTGTTCGTTTCGCGCGAGCGTGTCTTTGGCCCTTGCTAGACGCGTGCGAGGACTCGAGAATATCAGGTCAGAGAATTTTCCTCGGGTTTCCAGAATGTTTAAAATTATTAAATGTAAAATATGCAGTACAAATAAACACCACATCATATTTTATTTTGCTTAGTTCCATTTATTATTATCTTTGAGTTACTCATATTCATGGACAACCTTACTTTTATTTAATCCATTCGAGAACAGGGATTTTTTTAACACTAAAATTACAAGATGGATCAAAATGACCTATTCCTAATTTCTTATTTTCACAATTATTAAAAAAACAACAGATGTTTCTCTGAGAAATTATTAAATAAATTATTTAGTAGTACACAAACTGAATTATAAATTAATCGAAGTCTCAATAGATGCACTTTTGAAGTTTCTATAAAGTAATTTCAAGACGTCAATATACATGCTCGGTAGTTTTTGTGTTAAAGACGGTCGCTAGGAGTCAAGACTCGAAATCACTTTCACTATTGCTGTTCAATTCTTTATAACCTCGGTGATCTTGATTTTGGGTTATATTTTTTGCAGATTTAACATGAAACCGATACTAGTTTCAATATTGGCACACCTTCGTGTAGTAATGATTAGAAAAGTAAGCTAGTTTTTCACTGCTTTAAAAAATTGGTCTTTTCGGCTAAGTACTTCATACACATCTGGTGTATAATTCCTTTCGAATTGGTTAAATTTGATTCTTTCGAGTACCTGATTCGAATAAGACCCAATTATCGATATTTTCGAGCTCTCGCGCTCTTGCGGAAACTGTGTGGCCAGGTTCGAGTGAATTGCGGAACGGGCCAAGAGTATTCGTTATACGTAATCTCATAATATTTCAGTTGACGTCTGCGGCTACGTCCCCGTGACGTACGAAGTTCGGTGCTCTGTCCGACGACTTGAAATGCACGTTGATTTGTGGCCCGGCACGCTGTATCCTGTGTGTCACCTGCGCCCACCAATCGCAAACAGAGCCTCCGCGTACACGCTATCGTTCAAAAGTTTCGGCGCAGCTGCACCAGCGAGCGTTGCCAAAGGGAAATTCAACGGAATGTTGCACCTTTTATTGCGAGGCGAATACACTTGCCGAATGAGACGGGCAACTGGTTGCGTTATTTGTAACGCAGAGCTGAACTTTATTCACTCGACAGATTGGCTGCAGAATTCTGATACTTTATGTGAATAGTTACAAAAAACGTTGGATTCACTTTCAAGTTAACTGAAAGATTGAAGGAGGGGGCGTTAATTTGACATGGCCCGAAAACCTGAGTAATCTAAACCAGGACTCATTTATTCGCAAATTATAAAAGATCTACAAACTATTTACCAACACGTGCTTGATATCTAGAACAAATGTCTGCATCAATATCATCGCATTCAACGCGCCAATTGCAATTCACGAACACAACAGTGTGCCCGTGAACTTTGGATGCCCGAATCTCGACTCTCTACCTGTGAACAATACACAGATACCCCGCAAAGGAACTTACGACCGCCAAAGAAATCAACGTTGCGACTGCGGAAGAATCGTCCGGGCGAAAATTCGAACCGATAAAAACGTTCGGGTTTCGTCCGTCGATCCTCCGCCAGCCACAAAGTGGAGTCGATTCGCCGGCTCGTTTCAATTTTATTGCGAAACACGTTTCCCGCAATATTGCAATTTTCCTTTCCCCACTTCCTAACGTACACACATACATCCGGCACTTTTTTTTTAATATCCGCACACTTCGAGGACACGATACGTCCTCAGAAAAGTGTAGTTTCATTCGCGGGAGAATATACGCTGACGCAGATGGACGTGGGTGATAGATCGATCGAGATTATTCCCGTGCGCATTGCAGTCGCTTGGATACGCATCGATGCATCTGTCGCGATAGGCACCGCGAGAATTCAGCGGAGCAAAGAAAAAAAGGTTGCGAGAACCTCCGCGCATTCCCGAAATCACGATGGCTGGGACGGAAACGGGGCGGGAACGGATGGGAAAATATTTTAATGCATCCTAGGCGAAAAGGGCACGATGGAACGCGAAGGGTAGCAGTCCGCGAGGAGAACGATCGTTAAAGTCGCGTCCGCTCGGCCGCGTGCAAACGAATCGGCCGAAATTTCGCAACTGCGAAACTAATGACACCGGAAGGCGGCCGCGGAACAAAGGACGGGCTGCTCGGGGAAAATTACGGGGAAAAGTTACCGCCGACATTTTCGACCACCGCGCCTGATATTCCCGGTGAACTTTCAATTTATTCCGCGTTACCACCCCCGACGGCCGTTGTTACCACCCGCGCCGCGGAATCTCTGGTAAATGTCGCCCCCTTAGGGCGAAACGGGGTTCACCGGGATTCATTGATCGTACGTTTTTTTTGTCTTCTTCCTGTTTAATGCTGCGAGGCGCGCGTTAGAAGAGAGTCGACTGGGGCAAGATTGCGTTGACCCCATGAACGGCTCGTCTACGTGTAAATATCAGTGCAACCGTGTAGGTGAACCTTGTATAGGGTGTTCCGTAAGCAAAATTTCGAAATTGTCTTGTGAGCGTAGCAAGGGGGTGAAATAAGTTTGTAGAATGATTCGATTGGACAATGTATATAGTGTATCAAAGGGATGCTTCGTTGTAGCTACGAAATGTGATTCTTCTGTAAATGAGTAAGAGGTTTGGGACATTTGAAAACAAGGATATATGGAAATGTGTATCCGCGAACATCGCCTGGTGATAAAGGAATACTAAGTGAGTCGCTGTATTTCGATGAAAGCGTTACGAATAAATTTGTGTTTCGATCAGGGACGTTTGAGCGATGCGAAGCGCGAGAACGTCGTTGGGTGAGACGTTGATCGCCGAGATGCCAGCGCGGCTTTTCGAAAACACGCGGGCAGGTCGGGATCCTCTCGCGGTGTCTCGGAAGATCACGGAATAAAATAGAGACACACTTTGTCAGAATCTGACGCGAATCGCCGCGAGTGTTTTCCATCGAGAACCGAGGGAGGCGAGTTTATCCGACCGACATCCGTCGCAAACGCGTTTGTATATGTACCATGCTCGTACACAGCCGACCGACCGCCCGCTGCTATATCGAATCCGAAGTAAAACGCTTTTAAGTCCGCCTGCTTTTCGAACATAAATTCTGGTAATGTAGAAATAATGTACCCGAACGAACCGTTCCTATTCGAGGAACACCGATACATTAAAAGGCGAGCGACCGCTGGCGAAACCCGGCTGCGAGACTGTTCCTCGCGACCAAGATTTATGCAGGACACGCGACATTTCTGGATCCAACGATTCGTCAACGGCAACGGATACCGTTGAGTCGGATAGATGTACTTTCCTAGAGGTTCTGTGTCACTAGCTCGAGTATTTTGGGGAATTACCAAATGTAGACGTTTTGACTTAATTACCGAAGAACCAGAGAGCCGGTTGTATTTTATTCCTTGAAATCTACAGTTTACTTCTGTAGCTTTTAGAATATTTCTCGACGCGCAACTGTATTATTTAATTACCGAGCATTCAACGAGCTACATTCTTCTACGACTGAAGCGGTCTACAGAATAGAATTTCCCGCCGGTAGATGGAAAGCTTTTTGCAACCGCCGTGCATGCTCTCTAGAATTGTGCTCGCGTAAAGTTGCGCCATCTTTGTAAGAATTTTTTTGTTTCCGCTTTGATCCAGTACTGCAAAAAAAAAGAGCATGAGTTATCTTGATAGGCCGGCGAAGGGACGCGGAACGCGTATTTCGTCGCCGTTGGGAGCGGGCAGGGTCTATTTGTTTAGGTCAGTCCGAAATCCAGCTGGTGGGAAAAAATTTGGCAAAAAACAAGAGGCAGGAACGCACACTGGGAACCACTTCGACAAACGCTCCCGGCCGGACAGAGACGAAAATTATATTTTTGATTAAATTCCGCGCGTTCGGGCTGGTCTTTTGTATTTTTACGGTACTTCTGAAATCGGAAGAGAACGCGCGGCCTCGCCGGGAGTACTACGAAAATACTACATATCCCCCCCCCCCCCCCCCCAGGCCCATTCCGCTTCGCCGTTTCCACGGTTACGAGTTTTAATTCCTCATTCGCTTGCACGTTCATCCTGCAACCGAAATTTCAAGTTGATTCAGTAACTCGCATCTGTATGATCATTAATAATCAAATAGACTACCTGACATTAATTTATTTTTACTCTTCAATTATGCTCAAACAAAATTCAATCTCCGAACTTCCAAAATGCTTTTTTACATTATGCCGACCCAAGGTGGAACGTTTTGAAGAATTTTAAATGAAGTATTTGGAACCGATGTGACCGGTGCATCAAACTTCGAAAACATCTTCGAACTTCGAGGAAGATTGATTTTCATATGAAGAATTTCATTTCACTATTGCCGCACAAAGGATTTTGCTTTTAGATTAGTTTAGTCCGAGAACCTAGGAATCGTCCGGTACATATTGCAGATTGAAATTCGTTTCATTAATTATGAATAACAACGATAGTTTACATATGTTATTCCGTACGCACAAACGAGATGAGTGAAATCTATATATAAAATTATTCGAGTACACGCGAAACCTAGATTTCTGATGCCTTGAAATACAGAACAAACGACGCGTGTAGCAATTGTGTCATACGAAAATGCGATATATCTTTCTCTAGTCGTCATTATCAGTCCTTGCTTCCCCTTTCTTCGCGGCTGGCAGTTCTAATTTCTCGTTCACAGTGAAGGAAACGACACCCATGACCGGTCCACGTCCGATTTGTCGTTTGGCTATCGTCAGGCGAAAAGGGATAAAACAATTTCCCGTTGTCGTTTCCGTCCCGGTCGCTTTGACGCGTGCGCATAGTACGTGCGCCTCTCCTCGCCTTTGTTTTTCACGGAGCAGCGAATTTCTCATTATTGCGATGTCACGTGCTTTGAGCCCGGGTGGAAAGGCGGTGTCCGATTACTCCGCGGCAGGTTGATTTTCCATTTTCGTTGCCGCGGATCCCTCTGTTCTTCTCGGCTAAGGGAGAATAACGCTCGGAATATTGAAATGATAGCCGTCCTCGGCCACCCGCGCTTCAGCCGAAAAAAACTCACGGACGCTACCTCGGTCCCGACGCATTTGCATATCGAGGAATCAAAATAAAACGATGGGAAGATTTATTCCCATCGCACCGGGGGATATTTGTCCGTTTTTCACTGCGTCCGGGACGGAAATGCGTCACCACGTCACCGGGTTCGCGTAATATTCCGCTCGATTGCCGGCGTCCTCGTAAGTACTTGGAAATGTTCGGTTCCGACTGCGTGTAATCGCGTCTCTTCTTTTATTCATTTAACCCTTCGTGGATAACGTCCGTACGGAGTACTGACTCTAAAATCTCCCTAGTGCAGCCGTGGACTGTAAATTATGGACGAAACCCCAAAATTCGACTATTCGCATAACGAAAATTGAAGGTTACCAATGTGTTGCTAAGCAGTCCCTGCTATACGAAATGATCTTTATTTGAAAAATACAAATTTTGTGCAAATAAATTCCGTTTCTCTATTTATATAACGTTGGAATCAAAATGCAAAATACCCATTGTCATGGAAAAAACTTTACAATATCCCCATAATGTAAAAAAAATAGAACCATCATATGCTTAACTCTATGCTTTACAACTTCTGTCTGAAGCATTCTTTTGTGTCATTTATTCTTTTTAAGTTATTGAGTTTTGTCCAGAAAACGGGCGATTGATCGTACTGTGCGGCGCTTTTAATTTACATTTATTATCTAGTTATGGTTTTTTCCCGAGTTTTAGAATTATTGATAGCTATAAGAAATATCGTAAAATTTGAGTTGTGAATAAGGTATGGTAACAATTGTAACGAATTAAAGTTAAAGGTTTAAAATTGAAGACACTTGTTTTATGTATTTAGAAAAATATATATAAAACAATCTAGATTATTAAAATATTATGTGACGAATCATTTTCTAGAATTAAAGATACCTCTAAGAAATATGAAAAATTCTGAATTATCAACGAGTTATCAAAATGCAGTTTAATTGGTCAGCTTTCCACGCATATTTTCGGCATTAATATGCTATTCATCGGTACGATTACACATATTAAACCAATCGCCAAAGAATAAAAATGCACACGGCGGAAAAGTGACTTTTTCTCAACACATGGGACATAAGTATTCATAGGGTGCATCTTATAGATGGAGTGTCCCCGCTCCGAACTTGGTAATAAGTTCCCTCCCATTGATACGAGAAGCGTCGCTAATTGAATTAGAATTTAATTCTTCGCCGGAAGGAGGAGAACGGTTTGTTCTCTCGACGCTGCCACGGCGAAATGGGACGCGCGGGACATCGGGGGTGAAGCGTACGAATCTTCACGAAGCGATTGTAAGAATCGATTGCCTATTCCCCTTAAAAGAATTATGTTTTCTTCGCTCGGACATGGAATATTCGAGTCGAGTTACTTACAACCGGTATTCAACGAATCTGTCCGTTTTGTTTAGCGATAAAATCCAGCGACCGATGTAATATTCATTCGTTAGATCGTCCTAATCACGTTATCCGTTCATGTATTATTCATCCTACGATAGAATATTCACGAATTATCGCAATGCACGAATATTGTAATGGAAACATCATTATACAAATTTCCACCTAAACATAAACTGAACATCGTCCGAATGAATGATTACATTCGCAGCGCAAATGTGATTCCCCAAAATCGAAATTTTTTTAGTACATCGCGGAATTACTAATCTGAATTTACTCTATTCGCAACGTATGCAACCGTATTGCAATTTTCAAACTTAAAATCAACGGCTGATCGAAATTTTCGAGAGGAAATATATTCTGCCGTTAGCCCAGCGATTGGATTAGTATAAATATCCCCGAAATTTCTACGAAAGTCCCATTTCCACGTAATACGCTATCGATTTCCAAAGGGTTAACCGACTGTTCCGTCGACGTCCGTTCGTGTATGAAAAAAGGAGGCCGCTCGCCTATCACCCGAAAACAGTATGAACGCAAGCGCGCCGTTCAGACAGTTTCAATGAGAGTAGTTTCTGCTCGAACGGACGAAGACAGCGAAGAAGTAGGAGTAAATAAGAGTGCGCGGCACGAAGGCAAGGATGAGACAAAGAGAGAAGGCTGGAACGAATTACAGTCCGTCCGAACTCCCTCACAGCCACCCCGCCGCTCACCCCTTTCCCGTTTCCGAGCCGGAGAATGGTAAGTCTTTCGGTAATATAACATTAACCCCTATCGAAGACCCGTGACCCGAATCGTCCAGACTTCCTCGGAATCGTCTCTCGTTTCCAGCGGGTGTTCCATTCGCCCGAACTTCCTCCAGCCGAACGAATATGCCTAAAGCATTCCATCCTGCCCCCCCCCCCCCCCAGAACCCATTGAAACCTTTCGATCTAGGAGAGCTCGGTTTTTCTGCGACCCTCTTTTCTTCTTCAAGAAAAAAACAAAGGGGAGGAAAAAAAATCATTTAAAGAGACTTCGATCTGTCGTGGAAGCTTCCATTCACTATATCCGGATCTCGACGATGCTAGACGAGATAAAGGATGTTTTGCTTCTTGGACACGAACGGTACGCACGATACAAACGCGGAGTAGAAACTGAAAATCTGTGGAACACGGCCAATAGCGATATTCCGTTTAGCGGCGCGGCAGCATGGGAATGGGGCTCTTTATATCCGGGACCCGAATCGAATCAATTCGTTCCGATTTACACTGATCGCGAGCTCTGGAACGATATTCGTGCCCGCGTTATACGCGATCCAGTTACTCGCGTTCGCTCTAATTGGACACACCTGTACTTAATCGCGTTGAAACACACGGACCGGCATCGATCCGGGCTCCTTCTTTTTGCAACCGCGTCTGGCGCCGGTGTTTCCCGACTCGGAGCACCGTCGAAAATATCGAATCGCTGTAGTCAACCGAATTTCTGTTTTGTCAATCGTGTCTGTGAATCTCGAACATGCGTATTTCCGTCTGGTAACTTGAGAAGTGCACTATTATGCTTATGATCTTAATCGTTGAATTGCTTTGACACGTCGGCTGCTATGGGCATTGATTATCGACGTCTCTGAATGACTTCAAAACAATTATAACATGTCACAGGGCTGATGTTGAATGTTTAACATGTTGAATGCCACACGATTTCATAGAGCAAAATACACAGAATGGAAAAAATATAATGTTAAATCATTTGAATGAATTGTACATTAAGTAGCATTGTTTATAATATAGAAATGTCTTCGGGTAATCGTCGTTTAATTGAATGAACTATAGTAATTTGATTTGATTGGGTCTTGGTTAGGTCGCGGTGTTGTCAAATAGTCAATAATTGTTCCTATTCTTCTTTACTATGAAATAACAAGCGTTGGTCTAACTCTTAACCTGTAAACTCGGATATGGTTTTTGGATCTTCAGCGATCCATAGATATCTCTTTTTTCAACACATTCAAGCTCGATCGAATTAGGAAACGTATATTCGACAATCTACTGAAAGCAAAATATTCTACATTTAAACCGGCATTCCAAATGAGAATTTATTATTGTAATTATACATGGTGCACGAAACGAAATATTCGAATTCCACATTCGAAATTTGTCACGTTGTTTCACATAATACCATTATGTTCTCGCAAAAGAATTCTTCAAGGACATCACCGACCGATATCACTTCTACGAATCCACGGAAGCGCGCGTCGTCCGCCCCAATAACGTCGTCCGAATCGCCGAAACTATTTACACGAGTCCTTGCGGGCATTCCGCGCCGCATCGATCGTCGCCTGTCGATAATTTCATTAAACCCGACCGCCACGCGTTAAGCCGGCGTGTAAACCTCTTCCCAACGCCGCGGACAAAAGAGTATCACCGACGGACCGGATCGGATCGGGCTCGAGTAATTCTTAATTATTCGCCGACTCAACGACCGGGCTTCGTTAACGGCGACGTACCCGCCCGACGCGAAACAAAGAGGGCTCGGACGAGAGAGTCGGACGGAACTGCGCAGGGATCACGTTCCCTTTCTTTTCCTTCTCCTTTTTCTCCTCTTTTCTCCATCCGACTGCGAAACGTGGACTGACAATGTATGTACAGTCAGTAACGAAAGTATTGGAACGCTGGGTACTAGTTGTAGATCCTTAACTGTTTTAGGTCGAATGTGGCTTATTGGCGGCTGTAAACTTCGATTATTTATCATTGAAAGCTGACTGTGAATAAACTATAAGAGAATTTAATTATTCAAATAACTCCAGACAGTTACTTTCTATCTCTTCTATAATTTAAGACTTCGATATATAATTCGGACTTTTACGGATAGAATTTTCAGAAATATTAAAAGCTCTCGTCCCGTGCATCATGTGTGATGAACTGAATTCTATACTGCTACGTCTCATCTCGTATCGTCTGTCGTTAAATCTTTCTTGAAACCTTCCACGCTTAATCCACGCACACGTGTTACCATGAATGCAACTTGTTTCAATAAATCGCAACACAGTACACAAATCTGTTATGATAATTTATTCCATACCTTGCTGTTCGAATACTTTCGTTGCTGACTGTATGCGCGCGCGTGTGGGTGAGCTTCACGAGACGACGCCGACGAAGCGGTTTTACGATCGTTTCTCGCGACGGCGATCCGTCGAAGGGATTTCGAAGGGCGTCCAACGCCGTCAGAAACTTTTTCATCCGGTCCCGCGGACGAGGTGGGAGTGGCCTGGCCGGCCGGAAAAGAGGATGAGCCGCGAAAAAAAGGGGGACGAAGACGGGACGAGGGAGTTGCGACGCGCCGCGCCGGATTACGTAAATTGTAGAAGGTTCGGGAGAAGAAACTGGCTTCGTTCTGCTGGACACTGGCAAGGGGATGATGGATGAAGGTATCGCTGCAGAGAACCGACAAATATCTTTATCGGGGAACCTTTTCGTGAAGTGAAGCTCGACGAGAACCTTATGGACTTGATTCGAATTGACCAATGTCTATCCTATATCCTCGAAGTCTTGAGCTCTATTTTTGTTCGTATTGGTTCGCGTATACTTTTTAAGGAATGTTGCATGTACATTTTTCTGATGAAGACTTTTATGGCTATATTTGTTCTAGCAATTTCGTGGTTAATTAAATACATCGCTTAAAATTGCCTGTGCAACGGAGACATCTGTCGCAATTGTGTAACTCAATGTATACTAAGGGCTACAACGCTGACACTTCTTGAAGACAGTGGTATACTTAGTGGCATTACATTGCGGTATAAATTGATCAGTTCAGGATTTGTGTAGAAATGGCAAATAATATTGGATTCAACTGTCAAAGTAGATTATTCGTAAATATGCACACAAATATTCTGCAGATTCCTTTACTTTTCGCCATTCCACGTGACACGTGAATCCTCCGATCAGCAAACCTAATGTGACTGTAACAGTCAGTTCATATTCTCATCGATTCATTCGGACGAGGAAAAGTATCCGCAGTTCGAGTGTCTCCTGGAGAAACAAGTAGATAAGGAGCAAAGGAGCAGTGATATAAGATCAGCTGGGGTCAGACAGGTCGAAGAGTGCGGCACGCGTGTCACCCGGGACGATTTAATGAGAAAAATGTTCGCGACCGACGCCGGTCTCCCGGACGATGAAACTTTTATTCTCGAGCGGGCTCCTTTTTGTGATCCGGCTGACCGTCTTCACTCAATTCCTCGGCGAGTTTCGGCCGTCCCCCTTCGTTCCTCGACTTAGGAGCTCTCGTGCTCTCCTCTTCCCCCCTGTCCGACGAAATGTTTCCTCCCGAGCAGCCGGGGCGGCCCTCGATCCATTAAAACTCGCGCGGAGTGGGCATTCAATATTTTCCCGAACCTTCTACCCGGGAACTCGATTTAACAGGAACGAAGTAAGAAGTCTCGGCGCCCTACTCTTCCCGGAGTTTCGCATTATTTCGGCGACCAGTCTGCTATTCTTGTCGTTAACGAGCTGTTTTTACTCTGGATTATCTCCACGTAGGAGTTGCCACGGCGAGGATTCGTCTCCTCTCGGCTGAACCTTCGCCGGTTCGGGAAATCACTCGCGTCGCTCGATCGCGCCAGGATAATTCGGTCGAGTCGAAGTTGAAGCTTCACTGTTGACTGGTAGAAATGTGTGCATTGTCGAATGGATGATAAATAGTGATAGATAATGGTGAAGGAACATAAGGAAACAATGTTCGTTTTAATAACGCTTTACGCATTTCAAAATATCTAGACAGATTGGCAATCGATTTTAAGAATATTTAGGAATAAGGTAGCTTTGTTGTATAAAATTACGATATCTGTCACTTGGACAGATAACTAGTCGAATACCTTGGCAAGTACTTCCCCACGTTTCTCATCCATTTATCTATATCTTAGTGACTTCCTTAACCAATATATTAGACCCTCTACAAACAAGGAATTCCACAAGAACAAAAATATCCACAGCAAAAGAACCAAACGCCAGCAACCAAACGAAGCAAGGGAAAATCCAGAAGACACCGATAAAAGCACGCTCCGAATTTAATGTCCGTTTTGTCCCCAATCCATCCGTCTCGCGAGTACGCTCGTTACGCCGCCAGATAACCACTTCCGCGACGAAGCATATGAACACGCTATTCAAGGAACAACAACCGTTGCCCTTAATGCGATCCGATAATTCCAATCCCTCCGGGGTGTTAGTGCATCGTGTACTCGATCGACGTGCGGAACGTTGAATTCGTGACTAAACGGAACGGAAAAAAGATCGGCCGCTAGAACAGGAGAAAAAATAGTAGGAAAGCAGAAAAATAATGCAGAGTCACGCGAATAAATAGTCGCTGGGCCGGGGAACGCGTTGTACGCTGATAAGCGGGAATGACGGCCGATGGTCGATCCGGGTCTGATATGCATTTTTAATTTATCCCGTGGAGGGTTTCTGGCAGGAGGAAAATAGCTAGGCAAACCGTAAACGAGCCGGTGAAAAACAACGGGCAGGTTGGGAGGTTAGTCGGCCGGATATATACGCCGGAAAGTTGAGGGGCTCGTTCGTTTCCCGTTATCCGGCGAGCCTCTCTCGCGTAATTGTTTCGAAAAGTTGCGTGTTAATCGTCGATCCCTTCCCCTGCCCTCTGCATCGGCTAATATTACACGTATAAGATTCCGCGTAATTCTTCCCGGTGCAACGGCGTATCCGCTCGGTAACCTTCTCTTTCTCACTCTCTCACTCTCTCTCTGTCTCTCTCTCTCTCTCTTTCTCTCTTCCTCTTTCCAGAGCGCCGCATTTGCATGCTCGTAACTTCGGCCGCGTAGCCGCGATAACGTACTTAGACGCTGATGCCGGGAACACGCGTCCCGCCCGATGATAATAGTTATAAACGTTACCCAGGCTCGGCCGGGCCGGAAAATAAACCGGCCGCTTCCGATCCGAGCCGATCGTTTGAATTGCAAAGCGGAAGATCGGCCGGCCAACCCGATAACTGGCGCGGCACGAGGATCACTCGCTTTGAAAATAATAGCCTGGTATCGGCCGCCGATTGCCACGTGAAACGGGGCCTTAAATTATTTCTGGATACGCTAATGTTGGATGAAACGATGCAATTCGTTGGTCCTTCTCGGCAGTTCGGTTGAATGATTTTGTAGATAATGTGCGGTGAATGATGATGTTTCTGACGGTGTGAATTCATTTGAATATGGATGAGAATGGGCGTGCAGCTTGGAAATTAGATTGTGCTTGATATTTTGGGGATTACGGGTGATATTTGGGTTTTTGTTTGACGCCAATGTAATATAGATGTCCACGCCAATGTATGGGCTATATTAGGTACCGGAAAATGTTCGTGCGAGTGTTTAAATCAAAGTTTAAACGTGGAGAATATTTTTAAAATTATTTCACTTCATTCTGTACCAGTGGTATAAATGTAACTTACTGCTAATGCGAACTTCATTCACTGAATTAGTGAAATACTTATTGAAGTCAGACCTTAATTTATTGTTAGCAAGAAAACCGTATGAACTTCTCCCGGTACTTAATAATATATTTTCTGATAATGTAATTTGAAGGGGATCCGTGGAGACTGTTTGTTGCTGAATTTCGTAGGTTTCGAATAACTTCAGTTACTTTTATGATTTAAGCAAGAGTCTTGTTGGCTTTCGATATCAGTATGAAATCAATTTTCAAACTAATAATACCGAATGCTTCGTTACTACCGCTCGTGAACTCATCAATTTTAGAAAATCTAGTCTATTTCCCGAATGAAACAATATTTGTTCACCTCTAGCGATGCTTCAATTGATTCTGAATCGATAAATGGCACAAATGAATCGGTAAGTAATGGAATTCCTCAATTTCGTCGTGTTCTGAGCCGGAAGAATGTGATTATGCGAAATACGAAGTTGCTCCACTATATTATACGCGAAATAGATCGACTGCGTTAGCTTCCTATTTAACGTTCCACAACAACACAACTTAAATAAAATATATTAATGGTTTCATTTAGAATGTCCAACGCACACTCTGAAGGGATAAAAATAATAATATTACTTGTATAATATCCGCTAATGGTCTTCACTCTTTCTACGCCATTTTAATCGAGCACGAAAGCGCTGTAATCGAACTATATTGTCACTTCATTAACTCTGGCACTCCGATAAAATCATATCCATATTGTTCCAACGAAGACTGTTTCAAAACGAAGATTAGCCCTAACGGAATGCGATCGTTTATTTTATTATATTTCGTAATGATTTACTATTTTTAAATCATCTTATCACACATTTAATCTCGAATCATTTAAAACCGGTCCAACGATATTTCGTTTACCGCAATTAGAAGACGATCAACGGACAACAGCGTCGGGAAATGAACCGAGATCGCGGTTGAACCCCGAAACTAGGTTGATGGTACGGGTCTCTGATCACGGTGAACCATGAATGATGCAGTTCAGGTAGCCGGAGTTAATTTCATGCTCAGACGCACATACTGATTTCATCGAATCATTCGCCGCGCGAAACACAGAGATAATACCTGGCAATCTCTTCTTCGCGGGCTCCCGCTACATCTAACGCGCGTGCACACATATAGCTCTCGCAATCGACTCGTCTGCCGTGTTTGGTTAATTAGGCTGTATCAACAGCACCGCGAACGAAATCAATATCCAACCAGAGATGCAACATCGGCTCGCATTCACCGAATGGATCTCGATGCACGCCGATAAATCAATTCCGATCATTAAATAAGCCACCCGTTGGCCACTCGTTGGCCATGGTTAACTACACGAAATGATAAGTAGAGAAAAGCGATTTATCAGTGTACAATGATTTTTAAAATTTCCTTTTAAATAAAAAATCTAGTAAAGACTATAGAATGTATTTTAAAATGCATAAAGCAGTGTAACCTTGGAGTAATCGTTAGCGTTAATTTATTTTCTGCAGCGCCAATGGAATTATCGTTATTTCGTGGTGCTAAACTAAATAGTAAACAAATGTATTGTGAATATAAACAATTAAGAGCGTATTATCGATGATATTTGAAAAAATTCTAAAAGTGGAATCGATTGTTTTGGCTAATAAGCGGCTCAAGTATAGCTCCCGTCCCGGACTGCGTACCTCAGGGAACTGATAATTGTGAGTGGAGACGAAGCGAACTTTGTCTAGGTAATTACTCACGTGGACCGTTCACGAGACAAGAAACTCCGTCGCGAGACAGTGTAATCTCTCTTAGACGACGCCGATATTGTTTACGTGTAACGCGCAGTAATTTCAAGGCGCGTACCGAGTCTAGCGAGATCCGCGGTTCCATAGACGAGACACGTTCGCCTTAGTCCGCCCCGCGGATGATTAATCTTTCGGAAAACTGGGGATCGCGTAATTGATGTTTCGCTGTAGGAATGCTTTGGCGTTGCTCGAAGATTTTATTAAACATTCGGGACATCTAACACTACCATTACGACGGAACTTGTGAAGCATCCTATGTATCAATCCTTTTGAGATGTGACGCTCAGTCACCATTTGATTCGATGTCTTACGTATAACATTAAGCTTCACGTAATACGTCGATATATGAAATATTGAAACATAATACCTTCGTTTCTTAATTCACCTGCGTTTTTTAATGGACAGTTTCCACAAATTTCTATATATCAAACTTCGTGCGCAATGGAGTAGTTGAGGACAATGATAGACTCTTATGCGAGAACTTCAAAGTCATACTGCATTACGAAATGAAAAAATACAAAATATCAGTAAAAATACCGACAGCATTGCCAAATTCGGCGATTATAAAAACTTCCAAAACAACTAAGTACAACGACGAAAAGAATTCAGAGCAACGCTCCGCGCGCAGTCGTCAATATCTGCTTTCGCCGTGACTCAGTCATTCCTTTGCGCAATTTTCTCCTCGCAACTTCTCACCCTCCAGCAGGCATCTCCGTGGGCCAAATTCTCGCTGGTTCCCTTCTACTTCGCCAGTTCGTCTTTTATACGATCTCGCGAAAACTTGTGCACTATCGCGTCCCGTATCTCGCCGTCCCTCCAGAGAGCTTTCCTTCGTCACCTGTCTTCCGGTAGTCGCGTGTAACGGTGCTCGGCGTGCGTCCGCGGCAGCCGAACGAGTCCGCCGCGAACTTCGATGTTCCTGTTGACAACAAAACTGGTTCGGCCGGGCTACGAAGTTCCAACGAACGAGTTCGACTACTGGCTGTTTAATTTTATATACTTTGTGCTGGAATTTCGCCGCCGATCAATTTGAGTTTACTGCCGGGAAAAAGCGGAACAAACGAGACAAGCCGCGGGACACGATCGCGAAAGGACAACAACGCTGGAAAAGCTGATCTCGTTTACCCGAGAGCCGAGCCGAGGTCTCTTTTACCGTTCCGCCCCGCCTTCCCCGTGGGTTCCGCGATTTCTTGGCAAGCTTGTCATCCTCTCGTTACCCAGCCACGTCGTGTTATCAATGGCCGTGAGCGGTGGCCGCCTTCCCTCTTCTGTTATTTCTTCCGGTACGATGACGCGCGCGCGGCTATCTGACTAAACATCGCGCGCGAACACGGTAACGATGTAACCCGCCGCCACGCTGGACGGGAAATCGTTATCGGTTCGGCTCAGCCGGGGGAGACGCCCGGCCACGGTGAATCGAAATGCGGATTGGAATTGTTGGTGGAACTGTGCAGTGGTGTTCCTGCGTGGGCAACCGAGACGAGAACGTATCATGAAATTTACACAGTGGTTCGTTCTCTGGATGATTGATTCGGGAAGTTTGTCCGAGATATCTGTATCATTACTTGCGAGCGGAATAATATTTTTCTGTGGCAAGCGATGGAACGCACGCCTCTTTTGATACAATAGAATATACAGTAGATCGGGGAAAGTAATTCCAATGAATTCAGAGAAATATTGAACTCCCTTTCAAAGCAAGCTGAACTTCTAGTTTACAGATGAAACATTGAGAATATTCGAAATAATCGCGAAAGGACTAAGTCCTTCTGCGTCGCCGGCGCGCCATACGCGTCACCGCACGACTGCTTCAGCCTCTGCAGCCGATCCAAAAGGCGGATGCATTGCGAGAGAGGTAGATTGAACGACGCCTCATCCGCGATTCTATTCCCCGCGAACGCGAGCACGCAGCGAGGTGAGAGGCTCGGATAACGAAAGGACGAAGAAGAATCGCGTGTCGCGAAGATCGAAACTCGCGCGCGAATCACAAGCGACACGACGATGGCGCGGCGCGTCGAGCGAATTTCCGGAAATTTAATTGATTGTTATTCCGCGGTCCGCGTCGTGGAAGCTTGCCAAGGAAGTTCCGTTTGAACTGTCTGAGGAAACTCAACCAGTGGTCGTCCCCGAAGTACATAGCTCGTCGACCCCCCGCTCCGCCGCGTCCTCAGCCCCTCGTCGCCGCCAACCGAATCCTTGTTCCCGTGTTTCTAGCCCCTCTAACCCTCCCGTTTTCTTCGAGCGGTCCGGCGACTTCGAATGCGGTCCTCGGCCGTCACAGTCGAACTTCATCAAGATGCAGAATCGGTCGCGAATGTTCGCCGAGTTATTGGCCGACCCTCTCTCGGCTCCCGGCGAACGTGGACTAACAACTTCCGGGTCCGGGTCGGATCACGCGTTCATCCGTATCCTCCCGCGCCGGGATTCCGGCAGATTTTTGTTTACAAGGGGACCGGATCGAAAGTTTGCTCTGTAGAGTCCCGGGAGATGTCGGAACAACCGATGTTGTTTCCTCTTTTCGCTCGCTCCTTCAGCCTTTCTTCCTTTATTTCGTTCTCCGAATTTTCCCTTTCAGAATTCCCGGACAACCTTTCTGGGTATCTCCGATCACGCGATGCTGGTTCGCCGCCGCGCTTCGAATCCCGATTCTTCTTGTCCTTCTATTTTTTAATCAGAGGAGATGGGGAACGAGAAAAGAAGCCGGCGTCGGTCAATTCGATAAATGCAGCCGGGCTTTTAACGATTCCGCGTCGTTCGTTCCGCACGACTTTACGATTGCATCGTTCCGTGGAGTTTGCTGCAATTCTGGCCGGAGCAGAAGCTCCCTTCCGAGATATTAACGCGGCAATTCCCTCCGAGCTACATAATCGTGTACTTTTAAACTTACGCGTTACCCGGACGCCGAGGTGAAATTGAATCATCGCCTTAAGACGAGGCTCGTTTACGGGCCGCTTACCTGCAACAAAAACACAGTACATTCTTTACGACTCGGTTTTACGGGTACATAAAAGGACGGGGCACACGGTATTTAAAAGGTTCTTAAGTAATCCGGGACAACTATATTGCCCGGTCGGCCGAGCACGTCCTTCCGCAATGTGCAACGTTAATCAGTACCTTCTTCAACTAATAAAGAGGATGAGGAAGATATTGTGGAGGCTGTAAAGAAAGTTCCATTTTCATATTCTTTCCCTTTTTTATTGCTGTCGTTTTAAGGCCGTTTCGTCACGTGCGCGCCATATCGAACGAATGCGCACCTTTCATCTGATTTCTACGATAAAAGAACTGGAATCCCTGGTATGGATAATTCTGTGTCTGAACAATGGTCGATGGATTCAATTGAATCTTCATTTCCGTGGTATTCTCTATCGATCGAAAATTCAAAGGAGAAAACAGTAAAATATAATAGAGTTCAGTATTTGCCGAAATATTTATGCGATGTCTGGCCAATGTTAGGCTTATTCTACTGAAAACCTACTACCGTCGTTACGAGCGAAAATAAGTTTGTATATATGTACATAGACTTTCGAATAAATAGAATCAACGATAGAAAGACGCAAGTAACTGTACGATTATCAATGGGTAAACATCAACAATTGATATTTTTCATTTAAAATTCATGTGCTCTAGAGACACTAATGTGTCTCAAAAATGATCTATACGATTTTAGTACCAATAAAGTTTAATAATGATAAAGCATGTTCGTCGTTTACTCTAGTATTTATATGTATACGAAGCACCGTCTGATCAACGCAGTACTTGTTCCACTGAATTTCAACGAACTTTCCAGGACGACTGGCGGGCGGCCGGATCTATAATTTGCGCAACTGTCGCCGAGAATATTACAGAACGTTCGATTCAGCCGTAAGTTATTTCTATTTAGAGCGACTCGGTTCCGCACTTAACGGTAATGCGTGCATAATTTATCATCAGCGGCGTGGGCGCGGAATCTGCGTCGCCTGAACGGCTGTCGCCTAGACGTGCAGCCGGTGACTCGTTAAACTTGCACGGTCGTACGTAACGCCGCTTGCACATACGCTGTTTTCGCGTGCAGCCCCGCGTGCGCTCGCGCCCGAGGCCGACACTTCGATTCCCGGAAATGCTACTGCCCACGAGAAACAACTCGGGGAATTACCGGGTCGGCGTCGTCTCGAGTTATGGACTGTTCGCGGATACATGTGGGACACGGCTTGGTTTCAATATGACAAATTATTCTCGGGAACAATGGCTGCCTGATGACCGCTCGACTTCAGGGAACACGATAATTCATTCTCTTTAATCTCTTTGATCGAAGTTGACACTTCGAACTGTCCGGTTGCGACTAATTTTTCAGGAGATATCTTTCCCGTGAGTCATTCACGAACTATTTAACATTTCGATGGGCATACCGACTGAATTTTTAATTTCGAACGAGTTAAATGTTGGTGGACTTACGGGATCCGAGAGGTCAATCGTTGTGAAGTATCACCTTTTTGAGTTTCCTTTCGATAAGGAAATTATTTGATTATATGAATAATTTGAAGTATTTTTAATATATATGTAGGAGAATGGATGGTTGCTGTGATCTAACACAAGTGTTCGCTATCCAGAGTTTTATTGTCAGAACGTTGTCACAAGTTGTTGCGCGGCGCGGAGATGCTAAGTATTTACGAGGGCGATGGTACAGCGCGTGGCTAACCAAAACTTGTCGTACGATGCCTTTACTCTGCTCCTCGAAGCTGCCATGGACTCCACTTTATACAGACTCTTTCTTCATGAGGAGGAGCCCCATTGGCTTTTCGCCGACTGGTAGAAGTCCCGAAAAGAGGCTTCCACCAATCAGGTTATTTTACAACTACCCGCCCTACTCCTTACGCGCTCGGCGCGTTTCTTCGGAGCAGGGGTAGTTGTTAAGAACGATTTGCTTAATTTACTGGTGATGATATAGCAGGGTGTCTTCCAGATCCAGCCTAAGTGCGGCGTGCAGTCTTGGATTCGTTTAACCGGACTCCGACTTCCGCCAGTTGACGAAGTCTAGGCGCACGCCTCACCCGAGCACCTCGTGCTACAGTTTTGATGACCCAGAATTTATTGCATCCGCTTGCGATTGAGACTATCGCGAGGAAGCTACGTGGACCTATTTGTCCGTTAAATATCTAAACACGTTGGGGATACTTTCTCAAAAACAGCGTCTTACGTTGCGCATACCATAAATCTCGCTGAATACTTGTACGCCGAAAGTTTCTTTTCCAGCGCATTGTTAGCCACTACATATATTTCGAAAGGAAGCAGAATTTCAGGAAATATAATTAAACGAAGTGTACCGTGTTGGGAATAGTAGTGAGAAATGGATTATTACATAGACCAGCTTTACAGAAGTGCTTAGAAACTACAAATTCATGAGAGGAATTAGTTTTTAGTGGTTCATAGGGAGTAAGTCCCCTAAATCAGTTCCAAATTTAATCAGGTTTCACGAGTACAATAACTGAACGTTGGTAACGTTTGTGCTCACGCAATATGTTCAAGTATGCAACATTTGTACAATAACAAAGTACATTATAACGTATTGCATGCAATTCTAGTTGCATATTACATTCTCTTTTTGCATTAAATTCAATCATTGTCAAATTCAATGTGAACAAATATCAGAATCCATATAATACACAAATGAATACAACAAATATTCAAGGCAAACTTTTTATGTAACAACTAACTCGTCCTCGCATCGGCGATCTAAAAACAGAGTTCTCCGCCCCGAATTTTTCTAAAGAACGCCATCCGAAGCGAACAGTTTTGTATAAAAAAATTCAAAGTTTCATAAATATTAAAACTCTAGGTAATCCAGCAACGATAGACGACAAACTCTCACGCAACGTGCACCAGAAAACCCGTCCGGTCCTTCGAGCTCGCCCGACACAAGCAAGGCGGTGAATAAAGGAAATTTCAGGATCGGTGGCACGTTGACAGCGCAGTAATGTGAAAAATAATACGCGATTTTCGTCGGTAGCTGTGCGATCCACGACACGATTTAGCGGAACGCAGGCCCGGGCAAATCCTTTGTCTTTTCGGAGTGGCACGGCGCGGCGGACTATATTCATTTTGCGTCAACAAGCAGTTCGTAATAGAATTTCACCGGTATGTTTGTCGCAGTACGTAGTAAGCGACACGTGTCACCGGCATACATTATATTCGATTTACGGTAATATCTATAAACGATTTCCCACTACCTCGACCCGCTTTATTTCGACGTTGGTCGCTGGTCCTTTGTCGCGTACGTAGACAAAGGATACGACGTGACGTTGCAAGCTGCCGAGGAAAAAGAAGGAGACGAAAAAAAACAGTCTCGCCTTTAGCGAGACGGTTTTGAGGATCGCGTCAACGTCACCGTTGACCACGGGGCCGTGCGAAATCCTATTTGTTTGTTTATTTATTCAATATACGGAGCATCCGCGTGTCTCCATTACCGGCAGCAGGCTTAACGCGCAATCGAAATCACGCGACCGGCTCCCATTAGGCGGTGCTCTCGAATAAATCGTCCGGCAGGGCGGGCGGGCACACGGTGGACGCGCTAACACACTGCTCCCCCGCGTCTAGGTCCTACTGCGGGGAAATGCAATTGCGCCACTTTGCCCCCGCACGCATGAATTTCAATAAATAACGAGGCGGGCGGTGCCGCTTCGTTATCAGGCGAAGTGGCTTAACCGTCGACGACCAGCTGCTTGTTGTCAACTTGAGCCGAGCGCGTGAGCACCGGTGACCGCAAACGCCCAACCTCCACCTGAACAGTGAAGATAGAGAGGATGTAGGTTATGGGAAGGAGGTATCGGATGAGGAACTAATCTACGGGGTGGTCTTTCTGGAATTAAACATGGAAGCTGTATTTCAGAATGATTGGAAATAAGGGAGAATTATTGTGGAAATTAACACGTTCGCTACCAATGTCACATATTTGTGCCAGCCGTAATCCTATATTCTTACATAATGAAAATGGAATTAATCCTATAAATATTGTTATTAGAAATTATAAACTACGACATTGTATTTAGGAACTCAACGATTCGTTTCAGCTTCATTTTTCTAATGTTTTGTTTAGAAGATTTATTGGATTGAAGGAAATATTATAATTGAGAGGATCGTCAATGAAATAAGTGCTGGTAATGAACGTGTTAAGCAATTTTAAAGGATGCTAATTCATTATTCTATCATTTACTGTTCCGAGCTTCGAAATGGAAGGATTATGAACCGGGAATCGAGGTAGTTTCATATCTAAACTTGTTATGCAATTATAGTTATAAAACGGCGGAGTTCGAAAAATACATAAACGTTGGACCCCCTTTTGCGTCGTTGCTTTGTTCCATGTATTAATTGATTCATGTAAAATTATTTCAAATTTGCATAATACCCGCACGGAATAGTATTTTCGAATTTAGATCATTCCAGTTCGCGGGAGTTCAACTAGCGCAAGTTTAATGTTTTAAATTCTGAGGACCAGCCGGGAGTATTAGGCAGTACGCTAAGAGGAGACTCATCTACGGAGGTTATGTTTGCGGTGCCCGCAATTCCACGGAACATTCTCACCGAGGGTTCCTCGCGTATCACCCAGTATACGAGGAACGAAATCGGAAAGCAGAGGCGGAAGAAGAGCGCGGGCAGAATTCGCGCGAGAAACTCCTACGCCGGACTCGTCCGCCCGCCATTTCGTTCTATAACCAGATATGAGTGCATCCCTTTATCCAGCCGTTGCATAATTGCCGCGCCGAACCACCGCCGCGTGTCCAACGTGTCCGCGAAGGTGGAAAGTGCCGGCGGACGTCGCAACGAAAGTTGCCGAAATGACCGGTCGCATGAGACCGTGGGCGAGAATCGTCTGGTCCCGGTTAAATCGCACTCGCGCACACCTTTGTCCCTTATTAAATAGAATTTAGGCGAACCCACGGAAAGAACGGCAATCTCCGCGTGTAGACTTAGAAAGGACTGCTCCGAGCCGGTTCAACGCGGCGAAACGCATTTCTAATTAACCGCTGAATCGGCTAATGTTTCGTTTGTTCCGACTTTGTCGACCGTTCGTTTATTCGGTGCTATTGTAAATTGTTTTTCGATTATCAAGATTAGCTATTAACTGTGCGCGTCCGTCAGTACTCACGGCTCGAAGCGAGTCAACCGTTTTATAGGTTAAACAAATTGCTTCGAGTTTATGGGATTTTTATGGGCGTAGCTGTAAACGAGTCTCAAACGTTGAATAGTTTAATGCCGGCTAATATTCTAAGTAAGTGCTCATTACGATAATTATCTTTTTGTATTCAACCTACTTACCACGCCGCAATTGCGTGAACCGTGCCGCCCACTAATGAGTCGTTACCAAGCCAAAAATGAAATATGCCTCCTTTTCCTCCTGCATTGGCCCGCCGTTGTTCCCATTTAGCTCGTCGAGATTCGATATCGTAATCAACAAATAATTCCATTCGCCAAATGAACGGAGCTATTCCGGACAGAACCAAAACGGATTCCTCTAATTAATTCCCACGCTAGGACAGAGGCTCCATCGAAGATTCACACCGCGAAACTAGCCACTGTACCCTGAATAATTAGCAAGGAGACCTGTGCGCGATATCCGTCAACTTGATTTTTCACTGAACCGGACCGCGTTTATACCGTCAATTTGTTCCTGGCCGCGGTGTGATGTTTCCGGTTGAGCAATTTTCGCAACTCGTTAGAGCGGCACGGTGCGTAACTCGACGGGAACGAAGTTGCAGCAGGGTGCCAGTCGCGGTTTTATACACGACCCGGCGCAGTGCAATCCACTTGACTCCACGTCGAGCATCGCGATTCGCTGGGACCCAGGTATGAATGCAAATTCCGAATCAGACGTTATTATGCATATTAGGTAGCGCTGCGGTCGTAATTCTCCTCTCATAAGTTCTTCGGTTACCCTGGGGTGGCTCGTCTTCGGCCCGCCCACAAATTCTCTCTCCCACCCTTCCGCTTTGTCCCTCCTGACACTCTCAATCTTTCCTTCTTACTCAGAGTCTATTTTCTTCTCTTTCACTTTTCCTCTGCAACCCCCTATCTCTCTATATCTTCATCACTACTTCTTTGTTTCCCTATCTCTCTATCCCTCTCATCTCTGATCGCGCTATTCCTCTCTCTCTTTCTCCCTGGTCACTCTCTCTCTCTTTCTCGCCCCCTTCTTATCCAGTTACTCCGTCCCTCTCCTCTTCTGTTTCTCTCCGCTTCTGTCCTTCCCGATCCACTGCCCCACCCTCGAAACTGCACAGCCCCTCCATCGCCGGCTCGTCGTCCTTCTTCCAGTACTCGTAAAGCAGTCCTCTTAAGGGGTAAGGGGACGACACCACGACGGGAAAACTTCGCCTCGTTCCGAATTTGTAATCCGACTTGGAGTTTGATAAGGAATTTACATTTGTAAAAAGTCATTTGGGATCGGATTCCCGGCGGGTACGTCGGGCAACTTCCTTCATCCGGCGCGCGGAAAAGAACCGAGAAGAAATCCGCGGAAACGTTTTCCGCGGGACTACGCGCCGCCGTATCCGCCCTTTCGCCAATCAAATCGCGAACGCCGAACCGAAAGCATCCTCCGACCAACCGACCGACCTAGCCTTCTCAGCCCCACCAACTTTCGAGGGATCGCGACAACGATAAATTATTTATTCGTTCCACTACTTCGAGTATTCGAGAAGAATTTGCCGGAATTTCGTGCCGGAGATTCTCGGTCGACTCACGGATTATAAATAACAACGGAGGGACGGTGTAATAATAACTTATTCTTCACGGTGGCAAGTCTTCGCTTCGAACGCAGCATGTCCGCTCGATTTACACTGTCCGACAATAGTATCGATTGTTCGGTGACACTGGAATTAATCATGTCACAATAGTTGTCACGACGGATCCGTCAGCAGCTGATATTTTAACCGTACAATCAATCCCGCCGGAGAGGATTCCGACAGTATCGCGTTGTTGCGTCGTTTATCGAGTTTTCTGGCGTCGTTTGTTCCGTCAATGGTTGGCCCACCTCCAAACGCGATACTTGTTGAGAGTGGTTGCATGCTCGGAAAACTTTTCGCATTAATTTCGATCGATTTTCTAATTCCGAAGCTTTGCTCCCTCGTTCGAAACCATTTAGGAGCATGCATTATTTATTCCTTTCAGCGACGCGCGAATTTTCTCGTTGAAACTGTGCGGAATCTTTAATCCTTTACTTTCTTCAGCGATACACTATTATTTTATTCCTGCCGCTATTACATGCAACTTTTCATTGAAAAATATTTCAATTCATTATGGAGTTACCTTCGCAAATTCAATATTTCCAAATTGGCGTTCGAACCTTAATTTCAAATACAAAAATCGAGAACACCCTCGTTTACAGTTACAATCAAGGAACATGTCGTCCCAGGTGTAGAGCAATTCGCGAGGAATTCTCTCCTCCTATCCCATGGAAGACAAAGAATCGGTGTGGCCAGTCCCGTCGACGGTCATTCGGAAAAGGCACACGTATAGCCTGTCACGTGCTCGCCGAAAGGAGGTGCTGGAAGAAATCGTCGGAGCCTATTTCCAGTCGGCGTTCGTGTGAGAATCGCGCTAGGATTGGTCGAGTGTGCCCCGACTAGGAGGCGACGGGGGCGATTTGGTCAGTTCCGCGGGAATCCGTGGCGCGTGGGTTCGCATCGACGGGCCGGCTACCTGCGAAAACGTATGCGGAATTTCAATCAGCGCCGACGAGAACTGGGCTCCGCGCGGACCGTTCGATGCGATAGTTAGACAAGGCAAGGAGAGATTTTTCTGATAGAGACGTGTACGCTAGCCGTTGCCAAGCAGACGGGACGAGCGAGGAAAAGGGACAGAAACGCTGAGAGAGGAATAGAAACGGAAAGGGACAGAGTTAGCTAGAGGAAAGATGTCCGAACAAGAAGGAGAATGAAAAAGAAAGGCGAGAAAGGACGGAAACGGCTGTGATTTACTCAATCAAGCGAGCTTACTCGCCACCGGAATCTTCCCGGGAGATGCTTTGACAAATGGCCGACTTATTCCGCGAGAATACCTGGAGGTGCCCGGCGAGCAACGGCAGCCACGTAGCCGCGTGCTATCCGAATACCGCACTCTAATAACTATCGATAACCCTATCATTGCCCCGAAGGTAAACAAACAGTGCTTTCGAGTCCTAGGTGAACGAAGATGTTAATAGAGATTGTAAAGTATAATCAAACATGCAGCGTCAGCTTGCTAAATAAACATAAATTTTCTCATATTATACTTCTCTGTTAGTTAATCTTTTCGTTGCATCTAGGCACGTCAAAATAAGATGGAATTTCAACTCTTTGCACTCGAAAGGTTTTCATTAGAAACATTCAACGTTTCCTGGTGAAATATAGACTGCATTTTCTAAAATTAACTTAACGACCAATACCTCTTCCTGTAATACATTACACTATACGAAGTTTAATACTAAATACTTTATAATTTTACTATATCGAATCAAGTGGTGTCTAAGAATCGTCTTCCGAATGTGAAGGGTTTAAATTGTTTAAGAATACAATTTTGCTGAAAATTTCAATGATAACCGGATACACTGATAGGATGGACGTTTAACAACGATCAAGTCTAACCACTTTTGCTAGGAAAAGACCTAATAAAGCAATATTACGAAGCCGTGGGTCAATTGTTATCCGTATTCCGCATGTGTCTCGTCGCGGAGGTTCAATCGACGGGACGTTCTTCCCGTCAGCTGCGGAAATGAAGCAATTATGCACGGAAGTTCGATCAAACGGTCAGACGGCCGGTGATTTTCGTAGCTCGTTCCTGAGGACGATTAAACGCTACAGGTGTACGTGCCGCGCAACGCCATTCACCGGCCGGTGACAACAGCCTCGCGAATCGCCAAGCCCCGATTACCGCCGCGAGATTCGATTCCGGTCGAAATTTCACATGCTCGTCGGCGCGTCCACTGATGGGAACTTATTGGCCGTGTTTCCCTGCTTTATATTCACGCTTCGCGACGAATCGAAGAACCTTTCAGAGCCATCGAAAATGGACGACCCGCGGATAATTGCCGACGAAAGGGACGCACGCGTCGCTTCCCACCGCGTTTCCGTCCCCTTTCGCGTGATCGAGTAAATAATAAAAAAAGAAGAGGGCTCGGTTCGTTAAAAACGGATTATCTCGATTCTCGCCGGGATACCTTTGAACGAACGTGTGCCGAATGTTCGATATATCTCGCTGTATGCCGCGGTGTGTTTCGACTTTGTGGAGTTTTGAGTTTCAAACGATATTGTGTACGAATTTAACCAGTTAGCTGTTGCGATCTCTTTGAAAAGTGGTTACAAAGAATTTTTTCGAAAATTTTCACTCGAGTAACGTAAACCTATAAAATTGGTTATTTCGAAAATGAATATTCCCTTAACCGACTAGCTGCTTTCGAACAAGTATACTCGTAACATAGAACGTTGCCATTTCTTCATGATGGATCGTAAAAAAACAGCCAACTGGTTAATTAAAGTGGAAGGTTAATCATTTAACGAGAAAATAAAGTACTTTGTTTCTGGTAAGATGTGGTAATCTTCGATATAAAAATCCTAGAAGTATAAAAAACAGGCACGAAAACATCGTAAATATTCTTTAATAATTTCACGATAAACGTATCCGATTTTCCCAAGGTTAAAGATACCGTACAAAATTTCTTCGACGAACAGATTATACGGTCGTTCGAAGATACGCCGTACTCTTCCACCCAACAATCTTCTCCGAAACTAATTTACCCGCGCGGGTCCAATAACCAAACACCTAAGTCTCGAATTCCGGGGACGTGGAGCGGGCACGGCCGCTTCCTCGGGGATTAGATTCTCCTGAATGTGTCCGGAACAGAGAGGAATCATCTGGGAGGGTGGCTGGATGCCCGGTCGATCGGTGACGCGGCTGACAGTCTTCCGTTTTCAATTTGCCGGAAGGGCCCGTAAAGTATGAGTAACGACTAACTCGATTAGTTTCTATCAGCACGGGAGCCCTCGGTCACGTATTCGCCCGGTGCGTTCTCCGTTCACGTGGACGAAGACGCATCGAATCTCTCGTTATTTCGCTCTCGATATGTCGATCCCTCGCGACAGACCGAGCGGAAAAATGCGAGGGTAAAGAGAACCGGGAACGATGTACGGGGTGTCCACGAAATTCTGCTGGCAAGGGAATTATTCTGTACAAAACGGTAAGTAGAGAATATAGAATAACATTCCTTTCATACGAAGCTCCGGTTTCGAGGTAATCATGTTCCACGCATTGATCAAATCGACGTTCATCAAAGTACTCGTACAGTCGACGTAATTTTCCTAACGAAACGAGAACAAAACGAGAATTGACCCAATAAAATTCAGCTCGTCCAACATATCACCGGGAAAATTCATTTTTAAATCTAGGCAAAATTTTTGTCGATCCAAATGGCGGTGGCAGTGTTAAAGGTTCATCGCGTGAAATACACGTTCATCTAGTATGCCTGTTCGTGACTTCTTATATCCACTTCTTCTAAATCTCAATACATATGCATTTGACACACATTCAAAATCAATTACCTCGAAACTGAAGTCTTCTGCGGCGAACCTCTATTCCACGTTGTCCTCTTATGTTTTCACGTGGATTAACTTCCTTCTCAGGAGCACGATTTACCAAGCACCCTATAAAGCGCGACATATGGTGCGAAAGAGAAGATACAAAAAATAAATTCGAACGTGCGAACGAGGCGAGTTTTCGACGACCCCGCGCCCTGTCCTCGATATACGTCCTGACCGGTTCATCCTCCGTCGGGTCGAATGACCCATTCGAAACCTAACTGTTTCGCGGCCGAGTCGCTTACTGCCGCATCACCGCGGAGCAAAACGCTCTTATTTCCTCAAGCCTGCTCCCCTGTCATCTTCCGCCAACAGGCGACACCGGCAATGACCATAGTAACGACTGGGACGCCAGGACGGGGGAACCGAACGAACCTAGCCGAACCGAACAGAGACGACTGCGAAGAAGTTCCTACGAGATGGACGAGTCAGGCGGGAGCTGGTTCCACGGAGAGTTTCCTCTCGGATCAGTTAAATAAACGCGAGGCTTTATCGTAAAAATTACGACCGACCATCTGGTTTCGTAGCCGTTTCGTCCCGACCTCGCCGGCTCGGGAGCGTGAACTGGGACACGAGTGGTAAATGACTAACACCGGTTCAACGCGGGACATTTCAAAACGATTCCCGTTATCGGAGAATAAT
This sequence comes from Nomia melanderi, assembly GCF_051020985.1. Lineage (NCBI taxonomy): Eukaryota > Metazoa > Arthropoda > Insecta > Hymenoptera > Halictidae > Nomia > Nomia melanderi. The sequence goes on along the minus strand of NC_135004.1, from coordinate 3,269,822 downwards.
TTTGATATTAGATCCAATATCTTTATTTACTGCCCCCGCGGGGAACATTAGATTTTTAGGATCTGGATAGTGATTTCAGGCGGGTCTTTTTATTTTAATATCTTTGGAAAATTGTCTCGGAAGGTGTGTGCATGTTGCGAAGGGATAGTTTCTGATGAGAATCGTCGCATATGAGATTCCCTTATCGTCTTTCTATATTTTATGCCGCTTTCGAAGTTCCTTTCATCATTAATGGCGAAACAGTTGCCCCAAATCGTAACGGGCAAACAGAGGCGAGAAGGTTGACGTTCATGGACAAAGGACGAAATAAGAGAAACGCGAAACGAATTGTCGAGTTGTAATTACTTCCGCCTCGCGACGATGTTTGGGACAGATAATGGACCGATCGCTTTGACTACAAAGGGTCTGAGATAGATCGTTCGGTGCGCCTCAGAGACGCGTTGTTGACTGTTCAAGCGATCGTGTTCACGTGTCACGAGACCTGCCACCCCGCCATATACGCGACAATTCCGTCTTTGTCGGGGACAGCTCACCAAGGGATATTGAACTTCAGACAGTCGTGGAAATAGTGCGGGAAGCATACTGAGCGAATCGGGATAGGGCGCGGAGAAAGAAACAGCGAACCGATTAGTGCATTCTACTCTCCTGCCGAATTCTTGGACCGTTTGAATCGCAAAATATACGAACATCGTGTACTAAGCTTGCACAGGCAACATTGAAGCTATTCGTTGAAAAATCTGTTTTCCTTATTTTCGAAACTTGAAACCGGACAATTCAAGTGTCTTTACGGTACTCTTACGAACGAAACGAACCGATTTACGCGAACCATAAAGACACCGACGCAAAGACTAATTAGTCTGTCCCGATCGTGATTAGCATACCGATACCTTCTAATTAATTATATATACTCGAAATTCGTTAGATAAGAGGCTCTTTGCTCGGTTCTCGATTAAAGCGTAACCAATTAGCTGCGGTGCAGCGCGGATCGTTAGCCCCGGGATGATTACGTAAGATAATTTTTCCACGATAATTGCATTACGCGCGAAGCGCTGGTGTTACATTTCGTAATGCGCGCCGCGCGGCAACAGAATACAGAAGATTGAAAGAAGAAATAGAAAACGATTCACGGCGCTTCGTTCCTCCGAAGAGGGCGATCAAAATCGGAGAGCCCGTGACACCGTTCGATCCCGTTTGATCTCGCGCGTTCGAGCATTCCTGTTTGCAATATGCACGCGTCGAGAGCAACGTTGGAAGTAGGGAGACGAATCTTGAGATTCGAATCCATCAGGCGGCAGTGCGATGAGCTGCGTGAGCTGCGAAATGATCATCGACGTTTCGAATTGCGATCGAGGAGCTCGGCATTTTTCTTTGTTCGCCGCGGTTGTTTTCCAGGTTCCTCTGCACCGAGCATGGAAATTCAAGTTAACCGACCGGCGAATAATACAAGGAATAGAGACGAAGTGGTCCCTCGTTCGCGGAGCTCTGGGTTTTTTATTCGTTCGGGGGTAATGTTTTTGAATACGGGCAACTGGGTTGTCCAGAATTTCCAGCGGACGACGTCGAGGCAGCGGGCGAAGAAAGTCGACCGAAAAAAGGACGCACTGTCGCGAAATATGTCATTCGGCGGTTCACGCGCGCCGCTGAAGCCTTTTTAACACCGTTTACGACGACCGTGTGTGAGCGGCCGTGCGCGAGCGTGTGGTTGTAAATGTTCTCGACTCCGTCGCTTTTGCTCCATTTCCTCGTGCCACTTTGCACTCCTATTTCGTTCCTTTTTCGCACTACCTCCACTTCTATCTTGCTCCTTCGCTCTACTTTATTGCCCATCTTTCTCCTTCCCGCGGTCACTCACACTCACTTGTCCTCGCTCTTTTCCTGTTTCGTTAACTCTAGCTTACTGTACCTCATTCGTCTGTTTCCTTTCGCTGTCTTTAGCTTGCTGTTTCGCTTGCTCGCTTTTTCTATCATTAACTCTAACTTAATGTCCCTGCGTTTCTCTCTCGTCGGATATAGCTTGATATCTCCCTTTATCTCGCCGTTGCTCACTGTCGCTGACTAATTTCTTCCCTTCTCATACTTTCTCTAATTCACTGTTTCACCTTCTCTGTTTCCATTACTCTTTCCGTAATTCGCTATCTCTACTTCTCCGTTTTCATTACTTTAGTCTCTTACTGTTTATTCTTCTCTTTTTTCATTGCTCTTTCCTTCTTTCTATCTCTGCTTCTCCCTTTTGTTCGCTTGTGCTTACTACATCCCTATTTATCATGTCTCCATTGATTCACTGTCCCTCCCTCTCGGTTTTCATTGCTGTCTCGCTTCACTATACAATTTTCTCTATATCTACCGCTTCATGTTGCTTTAGCATTTCTACTTTTCAGCAGAACACGGACGAAACTTGGAGAGTACAAGGGACAGGAAAGATGCAACGAGCGGAACGCTGACCAAGGATATCGCTCTTAACCGAATCATGGGTCAGCTGTTCCAAGCAGGCGTGTTTTAATTTGTTCAAAGCACCGTCACCGTGAGCTCGTCCCCGTGACACGCGGCCCTGACCGTAATTCAACTGAGCCATTCGGCGAGGAGAGAACGCCCCCATGATATTTATAAACGCTCGAACTCTTAAACTCTCGAGCCCTGAAACTCGGCTGTACCCTGGGAATTCTCAAAGATCCGCATCTGAGACGTTCGCGGCGACGGATTTCTCTTGGGGTCGCATGCAAATTTTTCCGGTACACACAGGCGTTGCGGGTTTTTTGACTTTCCGCGGAAAGTAGCTAAACGTAATTACCCAAATGCTTTGAAAAAATACGCCACCATAAAAACATATTTAATTACATTCGAAAAAGAAGCTGTTTGTTTGAGAACCTCTAAGAACTTCACAAATGGAAATTAACCAACTTCGTTTCAAAGAATGTGTTTTCACGAAATTCCTGCATTTTACGCGTCGAATTTAAACAAGCTGGGAAATGTAGAATTTCGGGAAAGTATAATTCTGGAAAGTTTGAAATATATTGTTGCGTTCTGAATTTTGTTCGTAAATATAACTCAACGAAATTCTACGCTGGCGCAGCCATAGAATAGAAATTAACGAGAGTGAACGTATTGACTAATGATGCAGGCGCAGACAGAAGTCGGTTGAACGGTATGTTGTAAATCTTCGAGTTTCCGAACTGCAAATTGAGAAATTGGAGATGGAACTAACTTCGTTCGGGAATCCACAAACTCGTAGTTAAGCAAAAAGTTCCTTCTTTCTCCGACGGTGATGAAATGAAACACCGAAGTTTTCAAACGCAAATCGAGAAACTACAAAACCGGTCTGCAGAAATCGAAAGGTAATGAATATCGAATGACAAAGACTGTAATGTATTCCTATGGAATACTAATAAAAGCATACAAGTTCCCTGATTTTACAATATTCCAGGAATTTATCGATTTAATCACATTCAACGAACAAAACATATCCTTACAGATTTAAACAAGTTACAACATCTTAAGCGAAGTCGAAACATATATGCTTTCCAACATTTCGGAATTAAACAAAGAAAGTAAAACTAAAGAATATAGAAAAGATTGTAAGCGCTAACAACAAATGTTTCAGGAGTAGAAAGAAAGTTATCCAACATTTCGTTGAATATTATATCATAATGATACGATCTGTCATAGCCAATATTACAGGTGTCTTATCGTCGATGACTACTTACACAAGAAAAGTACGACTTAAATAGTATATTACAGGATAAGAATAGAAGAAGATTTGTCAATTTTAGCACTTGCAGTGCGCTCTACAAGAACTCTTCAATTCTGCGTTCAATAAAATCCCCCTTGCTTCAAAATAGTCGACACAATTCCACCGGTAAAACAATCCTTCTCGAAGCTGCAACTCGCGCTCGTCTTCGTTATCGGGCTGCTGACGCCCGCGTCGAAATTGTGCGCGGAGGGACGCGCAACTATTTAAGGCGGGTAATGCTGCCGCGATCGCGAAAATTGATAAGTTTCAGCGCAGTATGAAAATCAATTATCGCGGAGCCCGGGGCTCGGTTGTCGCCAGGAATTAGGAACCTGCCGCTGCGCCGCTCGGATCTTGAACAACTCGAAGGACCCGGGAACACGTAACATATTACCGGCGCATACGGGGCCGGGGATTTAATGTATACGAGCGCGTTCACGTCGCTCGTCGATTCGACTCGACTTTATCCCTTTTATCGACTTCGCCCGAACTCGGCGAAGTGCCGGCGCGACGGGAAGTGGTGCTCGAGTCGCGAGAAAAGAATAATTCAGACTTTCCCTACAGTTATTCACGACCTCTCACCCGTCCACCGTTGGGTAAATTAATTACCAGTGCCGCAGGAACAGAGTACAAGTTTCGATTAATGCGTTACTCACTACGTCACCGATGGCCGACGTTTCTGAATTGTTTGAGAACAATTGTGTTTAATAGTGTAATTGGATAATAATGTCGGATAAGAATACTGATATCATATAATTAGTAACTGTCTCTAACGCTATTTGTCTTCATCACTCAAATTTTCATAGCAAGTTGAACAAAATAAATAGTATTAGAGACTATTAGTAATTGTTTGACATCACAGTGTCTCTTATACAAATAAGAAGTTGAAGATTCCCACGGCAGTGAACTATGAAACGGCATTGCCAACGAAAGCAAACGCGACGGCGTAATTCAACGTTATTGCCGATGAACGCGAAAGGGAACGCGATCGAAGGGAGAACCAGAAACCGTCGGGTTTATTGATTGGACGATATGTCTAATTACAATTACAGTCACGACGGAGTGTTACGACCGGTTCGACGGAAAAAAGGAGGAAACAGGAAACGGCGGAGAAAGGAGGACACGGGATAGAAGAACGCCATGTCGGTGGAGCAAATAAAAATGGGAGGAAAGGTTAGGAAGTGCGCGCGACCTGCAGGGAGAGGGAAAAAAAGAATATGAAAGGAACGCTTGACGCGAGGGAACAATTTTGCGAGCCGGGGAAGAGGAGCTTCTTGTGAAACTCCTTTTTCCTGCCGAATTAATTAAAATCGGTCCACGGGCTAGAGGCCAACGGGCTCGTAAGGATGGCTTCGAGTGGGTGGAGGTGAAGGTGGAGGACGGGAGCCGAAAAAAGTACGGAAGGAGGAAGACGTCCTTTGTAAGTCCGCGTTCCGGCGAAGCAAGAAACTGCCCGAACGGGAAGAACGAGGAGGAAATCGGTGTCAGAGACGCAGCTTACCGTGATGGGCGAGCTTAAGGTCGGGCACTCGTGCATTCGGTTCAGTAATTTGCTTATGCGTTTCCGGAAATTCCTCTGACAGCGACATCCTTCTATTTTAAAACTTGATCTCGCGACGGATCTTTCACGCACCGTCTTTTTATTCCATCCCATCACGACCGAGCGTCGCGTTAGCAGCGTTTCGTTAGTTTCAGTGGAAACTGTCCGTGCTTTCCGCAACTCGATATTTGAAGGATCTTCATGAAAATATTTCAAGGGTTTCCTGGTTTGAATAGTGAATTGCTAACATTTTGTTGCGTCCCTTTGATTTCTATACTGTTCATGGTTAAATGATTGGTATTTTTGATAGCTCTTTTTTAAAATTTTCAGGTTTTCCGATGTATTCTTGGTTGCAGTGTTTATTTCATTCATACGTTTGTGATATGAATGATTTTGCCGAGTTTAAAAGCAAAAGCAAGTAAATGAATGATGAATTCTCTTTCCACGAGCGTTTAGAACTGCCAATTGAAAGGCGACCCAAATTCAACGCAAGAGGATTAAATGTTTTAAACTGGCTGGCATACTAACGCGAAAATACCTACTGACACAATTCAGCGGGTTGAGAAAAACTTTTAATGCGGCGTATAGACGAGCCAGATAAGTTTACGCTGATCATGCCCGAAGGAAAACAAGCTTAATAAGTAATTCTTTGTTAGTATCGCGAAGCATGCGAACCAGAGCTCTCCAGCCCGGTTTGTCGAAACGCATTCTTTCGATGTGAAATTCATAGTTCTCGTTATCAATATTCCAGTTGGTTTCCTGTCTAGCGTGCGTCACTTTGCACTTCTTGCATTCTGCTCGCGCATTAACTGTGTTTAGTATTGTTTAGCTCGATCATAATTAAAAATGCTTAATTTTAACATCCCACATATTGTCCCTGGGAACAGTTCTAAAGCAGTCACTGTAATTGCACCTCGAGCGTTTCATTTGTATTCACAACAATATGAAATATAATTGAATATCTAAATAATCACAGTAAAATAATAACAAGATAGTAATAAAATAATAATTGAAAAATGAAATAGCGACTTGGAAAATATATGAGTAAATTCGAAAATCTGGGATATTTGAAAGAAATTATTTACTTTAATATTATAAGCATTATTTTCCTACAAGAGCGTGAGAAATAAATGCTCACAGAGGCAGGTAAAGTTTCTTAGTTTGAAGGCTTACTCTATCCAGGATTAATACCCAGTAAACGTTCCTCAACGCCGAGATAAGGACGCTCGCGACGCCAAGTCGCGAGTTCTCGCGAGAGGTAAATAAGATTGGCGTGAAACAAGTCGGGCTTCTTGCGAGTTGCCTCCTTCAGGGAGATTCGCTTTTCTTTCAGTCACTTTCCTCGCAAAACACGTCCCTCGAAACGGAAAAAAACCCGTGAAAACAAAGGCACGTTTCGGGTCATGGTTGCCACGAAAAAAATCGATTTTCGTTAAACTGTCTGTTCCCTACGTCGGATTAAAAACTGTCTTCTCAGTCGCAATTGATTTCCTACTATCCACGAAGTATTTTAGCAGAGTCAATCGATTATCGTACAATTTCTTTATCGCGTTACTATAACATCTCGTAAATGAAAAATCATCAAGTTTGGTCAGAATTTTCTGTATTTTTAAATACTTTTAAGTACGTAAGTACGCTCTGACCTTTTTGAGCTATCAAGAGTTTCATCAATTACCAGGTTTGCAAGGATTCATCGCAGTCACTTCAGTTCAAGTGAAACAAATAAATCTTAACCACGAGGAGCAAGATTTTACGTTTTTGCTTATTATTCTCTCCGACGGGACCGACTTAATAAAATCGTTTGAGTTACATCGAACTTTGAAACATTTCGCATGTTATTCTGTAGATTCTGTAATCGATGGTCGATGCGGCAGTTTAGCCGAACGTGCAGGTCATAACTCGATACCAGCATTATTAACGTGAACAGTCGCTCCGCCGATATTCATTTTGTTGTCCACATAAAATAGGTGCGGCGCAGTCGTACGGCGAGGTATTGGTCACGATTTCTTTTATTGTGCCGCCTTAAAACCTGGAAAATTCCAATAACCAATAACTCACTTCTCAGAATTCCAATCTGAGCCGCCTTTAGGAAAACCATCCTCCTGCCCCTCGAACGACCAGCTACCAGCATCCCGCTATCAAACATACAATCGTTACACAATTCCTCCATCTCTAGACTCCCATTTTCACCAATCAGATACCTCGGACTCGCCTCTTTCACGAGGCAACTTTAAATTTCCCTCCCGACATACAGCAAAATTGAAGGTTCGCGCATCGCGCTGAATATTGAACCCTGAACCACTCTCTCAGCATGATGAGCCTAAATTATAAATACACAGGACTCCTCGCAATTTTATTCGTGCATCGAATTGCTCGAATAAACATTCTTCGAACATCAACGTTTCACGAAACACGGATTAGCACAAACTTAGACAAAGAGTGTATAATAGTTTCCAGTTGCGCTTAACACGATCCAAACAAACTATGTTTATTCTGTTGTTACAATGCGAAACATCCGCAGCGAAAAAACCAGCGCGCCGAGACAATAGTAACTTCGTACAATAAAAAGTTCGGATCATCAGAATATCCAAACCCGCACGTCTAGCTCCCCGGCAGTTCGCGGTGCGTGTTTACAGAAGGCCGATCGTTAAAAAATGACTCGAAAGCGAACTATGCAGGGCACGAGGAGAAATCGTAACGCAAACATCGAGAAACAACGGGCCAGCTACTAATTCCTGTGGTTCGGGGCCAATTAATTTTTCCACGGTTTGCTCATGGAAGGAGCCGGAAAATATTGTACGCGGATGTGTAAAAACCGGAGGGAAAATATCGTGCACGGAACGAGCGGAATCTGGAGCGGCGCGGCTGCGAGAGCGTTGTCGGGAAGAGGGTAACGCAATTTTATGAAACAACAAACAGTGCGTTTACCGGAGGGATGAAATATCGGCGTGGGGCGCGCGGCCGAGCACAATGCCGCCGCGCGCTGGTTCGCGTGGCTCGGAAATTTAGGAATGCATCGGCGCCGATCGAACCCGTTTGCCTAACCGGCACCGTTCCCGAACGGAACTACTTGATCGGAACGCCACGGCGCGCTGGCCTACAGCTTCCATCCAGGGAAGTCTCCGCCAGCCGCCCGCTGCAGAATTCCCGTCACGATCTGGTTGTCGAAGGAATCAGTGCGCTGTTGAACGAAAACGAAGGCCGGATACGAGCCAGACAAAGGCTAGACGCGCCGCCTCGCTTCTCCCTTTTACAAAGCAACCCTCCAATTTTGACCTCTTCTCCTCTCTCCTTCTACCAGCGCCCTTTACTCTACTTTTTATCCGGTTCCCGTGGTTCCTTCGACTTTTTTAGAACCGCCTACCGTTCTAAGAAATACTGATTTATGAGACGGCGTTAAGGTGGTTTGTAAGTTTTTTAAGGAATTTTGAAGCTATGCGAGTAAAACTTTTTCCTATTTTAATAGCTTCATTGTCGCGTTACTTGAATTCAGATGATAACCATTATGTATATAAATGTGAACAATAATTTTCTTGGTGGACTTACCGGACGAGGAAGTTTTAGTTTTGTGAAGGAGATTGTGCAGGCTGCATAGGAGCTTTAATGAGCGTTTACTTGTCAATCACAGAGTTAATAAGTTAAACTGGGGACTGGTACTAGAATTTGTATCGAGGCTAGTTGTTCCTATGGATCAATGTTAACATATAAAATTTTTAAATAATAATTGTAAATGAAATAAGAACAATATTCCTTTATATCCACAAACTGTTTTAAACATTTTCCTCCGACTGTACTTTTGTTGCCTGCGACTCGTTGTCATTTTACGGATGACTTTTTTATTCTATTACTATAAAGAGACTGTGCGACGCGAAATATTCGTACATGCGACTGAAATAGGAACGAAGCCGCGAAATGACCTGATACTTAGCCATGGTGCCCGGTTCCACTTCTCGCTTGCTTAATATTAAATTAACATCCCCGGATAGAAGGCACCGCCTTTGTTTTCCGTTTTAGCGGCGCGGACGGACCCGAAGTACCTCGGCCAAGGGAAATTTTCGTGGCACGGCCGACAAGGTATTTTATGTGCGCCGTTATTTAAAGTAATAGATGTGCGTATATAACGGGAAACCGGCCCGCCCCGAGGCTACCCTGGACATTTTTCAATGGGCAAGGAGAGGGGGAGATACTTTGCGCCCCCCATTGTTTCCAGTTCTTCCGGCAGGCTCGATGGACGCTGCGTTTCTTTGGAGATCGGGGGCAATTTTACGGACGGTCTTAAGCTTTATACGCGCGGCAATGAAACGTACGGTTTATTATGCCCATTAAGCACAGGTGACGTTACTGAAGAGGCGCAGCGCTGGAGTCTGAAACACGAATTATGTAACAAGGAACCGCATGATTAAGTGATTACTTGCCCCGATATCGGGAAATATGTGACTCGAGCTTTAATGAATGAGTAAAGGAGAATCGTTGAAATGTATTAAAGATTGCTGAAATATCGTGCACGAATAAACCCAGTCCAACTGAAATGTTGGAAAATCAAAGTGACCAGTTCATATTTTTCTAAGTTCGTTAAGTAAATTTCGGATTCAAACTAACCAACTGTACCAGAAGGGAAGAAATTAATAATCTGTTTCAATTGATCAGAGACTTTGCGAGTGGCACGCTTCCGTCAAGTAAATAAGAATCAACCTGTTAACCGTAAAATTAAATTTCAAACGTTCCTCGCGGAGTAATAAAATCAAGCAATGAACAGTATGTACTTCAAACACAAGACAGCTGCATCTGATGTATATTAAAGCAAAATATTAAAAAGAAAACGAAAGTTTGTATTAGGACGCACAGTGCGGCCGAATGCCACTTTCTTGGACAAAGTTCAGTAACTTAAAAAGTATGAGTGACACAAATAAATGCTTCAGACAGAAGTTGTAAACCATAGAGCTAAGCATATGATGGTTCTATTTTTTTTTACATTATGGGGATATTATAAAGTTTTTTCAATGACGATAGGTATTTTGCATTTTGATTCCAACGTTATATAGAGAAACGGAATTCATTTGGATAAAATTTGTATTTTTGTATTTTAGGAATTTGTCCACAGGCAGTCCCACTGCGTGACGGTTACACTCGTTAGACACGGCAAACTGATTAATGACGATAAGAATGGAAGGAGGGAAGAAATGCGGCGCTAGCCGCAAGTAACTCCCCTGGATGCACGAGTGGTTCGCTTCGCGGTTCTTTATAATGACGCGGGCGAACGTGTGCGAACAGTCGGCGCCAGTTTTATTTCGCGCGACGTATTTATCGGTACCGTGAAAATCGTAAAGCTGTGAAACGCGGCCTCGGCGGGGGCGAACATTAGCAACGGTATCGTGGCCCGCGAGGAAATCGATGGTCGGCACGAGTGCTACGCGTGAAAGCGACTTCCGAGGCCTCGTACATTTTCATCGGGGGAACGCGAGGAAGCGATACATCACGGGTTCGCCGGGGACGCCGCTGCCACTTTGTTGTACCAGGTACACTGCGCGGAAGTTCGAGGGCAACGGGTTGCGATAAGAAGGTTGACTTTTACTTCGCGAACGACTCCGTCTCACTTCGCGACTGACTCCCAACCGGTTTGAAAGAAACTTCGCGCAGTTTGGAAATTGAATTTCGACGATCCTGGATAAAGCGAAGTAGCTGGATTCTCTTTCGCGATGTTCACGTCGCCGGAAGAAGCCGTAGTCAATGTTGTTATGTTTAAGGAAACTGTTTACCCAACGGATTTCATGATTCGTAGATAAAATTTCTTATCTGCTTATGCTCAATCCACTTGGTATCAATTGGTTGATTTGTCGGTGAAACTCTTTGTTCTTCGATGCACAGTGCCGCGCACGAATTTAAGTTAATAGGTAATTTCTTGAATGTGTATCTAGACAATAGTAATGTGGGTTGCTTGCTACTTGGAACGATTTATCAAAGAACGAATGCAATTTTCATTTTCTTCGTAATATAATTCGTTGCGAGATTCTCCGGGTGGGGAAGATATTATTTTGCATAAAGTATATACATAAATTCAATTATTTAAAAATTACGGAAACTAGCGATGCAATATATAAAAGTCTCATTTAATTCAAATTAGCCTATGTCAGACGAGGGATATGTAAATCTGTGAAAAATTGTGAAGCTAAAAGTTAAAATTAACGAACCCGAGAGGTCGCGTTAACGAAGCAAGAGGTGTGACAGTGTGTTTTTATTCATTCCTATTACCGTCCATTAAGAGGAATTAAAACCTTATAAACCACAATGTCGGGTGTGCTGGATATTATAGGATCAATTTTATTTTGGTATATAGCATCTGCTCGCCCTTCCAATACGGAATGTTTCACGTCGTGTCCGTCGCTCAATTTATACATTTGCATACTTCCACCTCACTCGCATACCTTCCAAAACATTCTTTCGTCATCATGCATTAACTTCACGTATATTTGGAGTATTTTAGATTCATTGACACGTTGAATGGCACACGATTTCATAGAGCAAAATACATGACATGGACAAAATATTATATTAAATCATCTGATTGAATTGCATTATTTTTATTGCACGTTCATTTAGCTTAATGTCACCACATTAGGTAGCATTATTTGTAATATAGAAACGTTTTTAAATAATCATCGTTTTATTGAATGAACTATAATAATTCTATTTGGTTGGGGGTCACTGGTGATCCCATAGCATTCAACGTGTTAGAATGAACAGCGTTAACATGCAAAAAATCAGTTCTCTAGATAACCAATGCATTCTAAAATATTCCGAACATCATGAACATTTACACGCACACGAACAAGCGCCGTTCATCTATTGTACCCACGTTCTATCGTACATCCATTCTCACACTCGGTTCTCACTGACTTTATCACCTGTATTTTCATTCACTCAACAAGCTCTCCTCAACAGTATCGTCCGACAATCGTCGACCGTTTAAGAACACTGTTCACCATTCATTCCGGGCTTCATTCTCCATTAAGCAGATTCGGGTTAGAGGAGAGGATATTCTGGTTGATGGCGGAAAGAGCTGTGTTATTCCTGGCTCGTTGCAAACCGTTTCATCCGGCCACTATATTTCGACCTGGACCAAGGGGTTCGCCGGGCGCCTCAGATTTCCGTATCGCTCGTAAACTTCCGTAATAACCTCTCGCTGTTCCGTCGGCCTAGCGGAAAAATCGGTGACCCGATGTCATTACAACTTTCATTCCCGTGTTTAGCGCGCGGATTACTTCCGTCCAAGATGCTATTTCCGGGTGAATCTGTTCCCCGCCCGGGGACGGATGTATTATTTTCCATAATACGGTGCAAGCGAAGCGCCTCGCCGCACCGGGCTCGCCATTCCCGCGATTTACGACGGCCACCGCCGCAGTGCTGGATCGGGGGTAGCTTCGGTCGGGCCGCTTTTACGACGCGCCTCGTTCATGTCAGCCGGGAACGAGGATCTTGGAGCGGACAGCCCAGGCCAGTGTGTTTCTCGGCGACACCACGGATCCATTCAGCGGGTCTATTATTCATCGGCCGTCGCGTTATCGCGCGACGCGCCGGCGTCCATTCCACGTTACAATCGCGCCATTACATTGTCAGTTAGCCGCGGTCGAGTGGAGCGAACCTAACGATCACCGTGATCGTTCTCGAGTAGAACTGGCATCGAGCGAATAATCGAGAGCGCGCAACGCTGGTGTCGACCGACGAACATCGAACTTCACCCGGGATATATACAATCTTCGCCGGTCGATCGTAAAAATGATCCGTAACCGATTAGATAAATCCCGGCCGCGCGAGGGAAGAAACCGGATTTCAATGCCGCGAGGGATTCTCGTAATACCGGCAGGGACAAAGAACCGACCGACCTCACCGCGGCCTAGATAGACGTTCGTTCGTTCGTTCGTTCGTTCGTTCGTCCGTCCGTCCGTCCGTCCGTTCGTTCGTTCGTTCGTTCGTTCGTTCCTGGCCATCTTTCCAACCGTGGCCCATTCGGAACCACCCCTCCACCACCCTCTTCAGCCTGCTTCTCGCTGCCCTCCCTCATATCCCGACAGAAACGGTCGTGCTCGCCCCGCTGCACGCCATTACCGTGTCCCTGGAGCCAAAACTTCGCGAAAAATGCTTGAATTTATGTTCGTCCACCCACCTCCCACCCGACTTACTCCTTCGGCCGCTGTTCTTCGCCCGATCCCGCTGTCTTTCTTCTCTCCCCCAGGCTGCTTCGCTTTTCATCCCGACCGCAGCGGAGAGAACTTAAACCGAACCGAACCCGCTGCTCTCCTCGAGTTTGGAAATTATTTGCGGCCGCCCATTGTCCTCGCGCGTTCGCCTCTCACGGCACCCAGCCAGCTCGAGACTATCCCGCGAACCCTTTACCCGGTCGTATTTATTATTATCTGGTATCGAGCATCTCGTCCGAAAATTATTAAGCGAGCCAGAACTTTGTGTTCTTTCGATCCCCGCAGGGCCAAGTTTCCCGCGGCGCTTTTTGCTCGGCGTTCAGCTTCCGCGTAGGCTTATCGAACACTCGCCGCTCGTTTCTGTGCTGGGGGAAGGTTTCCAGCGATTCGCAGCTTTACTTGTAGGCCTCTTCGTACGGATTTACAGTGGTGTTCAAAAGTTCCAGGCCAGATCGTTTTTTGGAACTTACACAATAGAGGCTTACAGAACTTTTTGTTATTATGGCATATAAAGGACAAATCGCACGAAAAGATACTGTTAAAAATCAACACCATCTATTCTTTATACGTATTTTCTTAGAAATAAATAATTCAACATATTCAAAGATTGTCGGTCGGAGTGTTTAAAATAGAAAATAATGATTGTTTTCTATTATAATAATAATTTAATGTATAGTATTTAACATATTATACTTAGTACATTACAGACATACCCATGAACTTTCGAACACTACTGTATATAAGTTCCCGACGAAGATAGATTGGTTGTATAAATCATTCAAGTAATCAGCGATGGTGGGAAATAACGAATTGCTTGTCAGTGTGTATCAGAGAGCACGATTAAGATATATAATTAGCCAGAGGAGAAAATTGTTTAACTGATATATAATTACTGTATTTACGGAAGGACAAATTCTACAAATTATAGCAATGTATTTTTAACGTAATTTGATGTAGATTGAATAATGCAATTTTCGTAGTTACATTTACTCGTGGAAAGTATTTATTTATAGAAATTTCCAATGTCGAACTGCTCGATTACTTTGATTCGTCTCTGACAATCAGAGAATTACGCTTGTGTCACGAGTAACGCTTTTGGAGATGTGGACTACGTGATACTCGATATTGATACACGCGTTTAGGCTATCAGCCGAAACGAATGTAATCGTTTCGGCGATGAGGAACAAATCCAGGAATCTAAATTCACGGAGCAGAGACACTTAAGGTCCACGATTGCTCCCCAAATAACCGCCAACTGAAACGGGAACACAAATCTCTCCGGGTTCTGTACTATCCTAGTTATCAATCTTCTATCCCCCTCCCACCTTTTTCACGCCCATTCTGGGTTCCCGCGGATGATCTACATTTTACAAACAGTTCGTTCAGGGGCTTGCATCCTGGGCGTTAACGGCCGTAAACTCAACCCATTAATTGTGACCGCGGCGGAAATTTCCGCTTAAGGTGGTACTCTGGTATAGAGACTCGGAAAAATTGAGCATGTATATATCGCCGTTAATTCTGAGGTAATGTCTTATTGTATCAACAAATACATCGCGAAAGCAACCAGTGTGCAACGTAGCTTTTGCTGACTAAAACAAGATTCTAAAATCTATCTAACTCTCAAAGCTCCCAATTGAAAACATCTTCACAGAGAACATCAACACATGAACCACCATAACAAAAACAAATGAAAAATTGAGTACTAAAAATACCGAATAATAAGAACGATTTACTTATAAGTGATTATAAAAATTAGCAGAGTACATTTCTCGATATTTCAAGCTTCATATTATTGCACTCGTATAAATACAGAAACTTCGAAACTTTACACAAAAGTATCTTTGCCACTTCAATAATTGTAAACTAAGAATCTCGAAATGCGTCATTCGATTCAACCGATATAACGTAAAACGAAATCTATACATCTCGCTGTCTCAACTGACTAAAAATAGTTCTCCCCAGAAGAGTATCAAGTGGAACAGAACCATTTATGGTCAGACCCTAAGAACAGCGTTTCACCTCGAGTTTACTGTGGCCGTGCACCGGTCCCGACCAAAATAGATCAGAGGTTGGCCATTTACGCGCGACTCAACCCGGCCCGTTTAAAGGATACCTCATAATCCGCATATTAATTGCCGGGACATGGCGACGGTGGTTTCTGCAACGACGATATCTGCGCGCCCGGAGTTGCTGGTAAAGTTTCCACTAGGTGGTCTGCTGGTCCCCTCGGCTCCTTCTCGCCCTTTACCAACATCCCCCTCTCTTTCCCTCAACCTGGATTGGCTAGGGTACACGGGAATGTCGGCGGAGCAACCATTCCGGTTATTACTCATTCGTTAATCCAGGCACGTCCCAAACGATATACTCACCTAGCTGCGAGTCTAGGGCCTTCCGGTTCCCTCTCTGTACAAGCCGAAGTTGAACAGGTAGAGCGTGTTAGCCGGTAGGGCGCCGATCGAACCTACGCTGCGCGTTCGACGATATCACGGGTTCAACGTATCGAGCGTCTATGCACGTGTAAGTGCCCGTAGGAAGGTGCGTGGCCCGCGTACACGTGCATCGACGTCATGCATCGTGTCATCGGTGCACTCCACGATGCCTCTCAACGAGGTACATAGGACTCATTGGCTCGAGTAGCTGGGCTGAAAAGCTCCGACGCTTTCAATCGTCCCTTCTTCTCTATCTTTTTCGCTCTGCTGTGTGCATCCTCCACCTTCTGTTTCTCTCGATTCCCTGTCTCCATGTGTCTGCCCCTTCTTCCTTTCCTCTTTTCCTTTTCGTTTTTAAGAGCTCGTCACCGTGCACGGTTTATTTGCAAGAGGAAGATGAACGCGGCAGCTCCAGCCTCCTTCACATAGCAAGATCGAGAGTCCCGATGAGTTTTCACGCGAGATTTTCCGCTGATTCGTTTAGGAATTCACGTATCGCGATCTGAATGTTCTCTTCGTGGCGTGGATTCGCTAAGGAAGATCGGTTTCATGGAACACCGTGAATGGAGAAGTTTGTACGGATTTATCGATACCATTGATGTGAGCATATTAACTTGTGATTTGCGCATGCTGTTGTCGTGATTGGTATTTTTGGTTTTACAGTATGTGACATGACGATACTGTTTAATTATGGCACTCTTCCTATGGTATTTCTTAATAATACGTTAGATAATATCATTTCGTTTTTAGCTTGCTCCACAACGTGTTATTATATAATTCAATTAATTCTGATTTATGTACGTTACTCACCGATAATAATTATTCAGAACCCGTGGAAAATGAGTCTAGTTATTTATTCCACTAACAATGCAAATCGTTTTAAACGAATTCGCTGATTGGAAATGTACTTCTTCGATATAATAGGTATGCTTTCCCCGCTCCTATAAACGGATTGATTAGTCATGCATCCATGAATTTTAACGAGCTCTCACATTTTACAAAGAATTCATTATTTGTTTCAAAAATTTCAGTAAATAACGACGAGATTATATATTTCACATTTTATATCGAAAGCATTGGACAGTGACTTCTATAAAAGTACATAATTCGTCCCTTGTTGTGTAAAAAGTAAACTCGTAAAAATTGCATTTTTACTAGATGAAAAGTCCTTCTGAAAAACAGTTACCATTGCACACACCCTCTAAAAATGCGTGCAAGCAAAACTCGCTTAATTCGGGGTATCGGATAATAACTAATAAAACCGGAAGATCATTGGGCAGTTCTAACTCTTTTTGAAAAGAGAATCCTATCCCGGAAAATATTTCCATCTGTCCAGGGATTGTTTCGAGTAGACGCTCCTTTGTCCTGATTCTTACGGCGAGAGGTAGAGCTCCTTTGCATTCGATTATCTCGGCGACGTCAGTCACGGTGCTCAGTGAGCCGCGTAATCACTCGCGCTCGATATCGATGCACTTATTATCGAATTTGGTTTGGAAACGTGCACCGTTTCCGAGAGATTGGGCTGCTTCTGAGTCTCTCATCGATTGATTACGCAAAGATTCTTGGTGATACGATTCCGCTGACGATACCGGAGCTAACGATAGACGTAGTTTTCGGTCGAGCGAGCCCCCGAGAGCCATTCTTCGGATAATTCCAAGTCGAGCAAAAGCGCCCGGCAAACGCGTTTATATACACAAGAAAGTATTCGTAAATTGCCGAGAATAACAAAATCCATCTAGAGGACGTTGGAAACGTAGCCGTTCGTATCGCCGAGTGTTTTTCATTGTTCGTTATAGTGTGAAACGTAACTGGCGTGGAAAGTAGAGACCGAACAAGAAACCACGATATTTAAAACCTTTGGAAAAGTATACGATGCGGAACACAGTGAAGTGCTACAAGCTAGAGTAGCGGCTACAGTTCACGCTTGACGTTTTAAATCGATCGCCATTGTATCTCGGAAATTGACTACTGAACCGAGATCACTCTAGGATCACCCCGATCAAATCTAATGAATCGTTCGGGTCTTATCGGTTTCGAAATGCGAGGAACGACAGAACGCGTTCAGATTCAATTTGCCTGCTAACGTCACCGATTCTATAGGCTTCTCACATCGGGTTTCACTAAGCATTCAGAAAACTATCGTCTCATTTGTTCGGATCACTGGTTAAACGATTCGTTTACCTATACAAACTCATTTATGCAGTCCGTTCGTTCGAAGCAACAAAAACGCTCGTTTTTCCTAATGAAACCACCCGTGCGAAGTTAATCTGGGACGCCGAGGTGTTCGCGAAGTTCGCTAACAGCGGTCCGCGCCGTCACGTTCGAATCGATTTCGCGTTTCGGTCGGAATCGGAATTTCTGGTCAAGTTCTGGCAGGACGCGCGACGCTAAAAGCTCAGGACACCGCGGATCAGAGTTTTCAATCGCGATAACGGTAACCGGTTCGAGGGCTCGCGGCTGTTGCACGCCGACCATGAAATCGTCGTAAAACTGTTACAGCGTATGCTATCCTTGATTTGCGCAGTTCCGCGGGGCACTGTAAAATTAACCCTTAAAAGCGGACGCCGACAGTAAACCCCTCGATGGAATTTTTATCGGGAAAGTTTCCCTCGTTCCGCGCGGCCTAGGTCCGGTTGGCTGTGCGCGCGGCGGACGATCGTGCCGCTTTGTTTCGACGTAACACGCGACGAAACGAGGCCGAAGGGTTTCACTTGGAGATTTTTATGCCGCACTGACCCTGTAAAAAAATTAGTGCGGCGAAAAACACTTGTCTAGAAATAGAACCGGGACCCCTGGGAACGCTTCTCGCGGCGTTACGCGGCAGGGGGCTGTGAAAGTAGAATGCAGATTGAATACGGTTTAAAAAATTTCACCGTGCCGCAACTGGCTCGGCCAGACGTTGCATGTAAATGCGTGCGCGCTCTTGAAATTCATTTTTCAATCTTACGTTTCATCGTAAGCCACTGTTGCGCACGTTGCACGGTGAAACTCGTTTTGCGGTAGATTTACCGTTTGCACGAGAACTGCTCGTATCGTTGTTTGAACACCGACTATTTTTACGCGTGCACGAATTTTATAATTCACGGGTGTGGACTTTGCAAAAGAATAATTTGTTTCTGGTTTTATTCCGTCTCGAGAAGACAACACAGCTTGCAGCTAATTTGTGATTATTCAAGAACTGCAGCATGTTCCGCGAGGATGATTTAACTAACAGCACAATGTAATTGTTCATGCGAATTATTCCTTTTGGTCGAGAAACGTTTTTGGTTTTCTTGGTGACTGCGAGTGCAGTCGTTACTTGTATTCTTTTCCTTTGTAACTATTTGCTTTGCCTGTTACCGTATGATGATAGTAATGTGGACATAGTCAATTCTAAATGGTCCGAGTCTGGAGAAATACCTTATATACAGTAAAAGTAATGAGAATGATAATTGCTGTAATAAAAACGTACTGTGCAATGATATTAGTGTGAATTCGGCATGATTCGTTTGTATTCATTTCCGCAAGAACGAAATCCCCGCATTAAAAAGCCTGAATAATTATACTAATAATGAAAACTCTATGCAAACGAGTTCTGTCACACTAAACGATTTACCGAATATGGTACTGAACTCCTATTATCGGTATGAAGATTATCAGAAATCCAGTTATATGAATATCAGCTCCTATTATATGAAATGATACTAATAAACAGCGGTATCAAGGAGAATTAGTTTCTTCTTATTATCCAGATCTTTCTCTACGAACGCAGTGACTACAGAGAACATTGAAAATTTCCAAAATTGTTTCTTTACTAAATAAAATCGATGAAAATACAAATTTTAACTTCAGCCAAAATTAATATTTTTGTATGTCAAACAAAAATACATGCTGCATCAAAATTCAACCAAATTTTTTTTCCGCCATGGTCCGTAATCTAAATATCGTCGAACACGAATCTTTTTAATATAAACAACCACCTAACAGCAGAAAATAATTATTAATATTCATCTATGCCACGACTGGAATAAACAATCGATCAAATGAAACAAACAACTCGCGCGGAGCTCGGAAAATTCACACGGCAACGAACGTGCGAAACATAACAAATACCCATAAAGATCCACTTTCAATTTATAATGCACGCCCGGAATAAACAGAACTATCTCTTCTAAAATTCTTCAGGGCCATCCTAGTATCATATTGAAACGACAATTCCATTCAACAACGCCGGTGTCCGTACGGTCGTCGCTCTGTAAATAGGGCTGCTGAATTTTTAACGTCACCGTTGGCCGCTCGATGTACTCCCAACGCCAAAATTCCTGAGCATAAATGATTATCCGGTACAACGTCGGACAGTTTGCGAAAGATCCATACATATAGTAGCCACAAAAGAGGGCGCGCACATTAGTCCGCGTAAATGACACGGTATCAGGGTGTGGGTGGATGTTTCGTCGAAAGTTGCCGCTCAACGCTGTCATTGATCCCGTATAGGCTTAATGACGCGGCGGGTCAAGCGGGACGGATTCAATTAGCCGCGGAATGAAATATGCAACGATAATGACGCGGCCGAACGCGAAAGTACACCAACGGATCTCTCGAGTAATTCCGGAGGACCTTCCCCTTTGGTCTTCGTCTGTTTTCGGTTTCGTTGCTCACTGTTCCATATTTTTCTCGGCTCTTTCAGTGGTTGGCCGGGGCGAGAATATCCAGGGAACGCATTGTTCCTGCTATTTGGAGCGTATTCGATGCCGGGAGAGCCAGTATTGGTCCGGAGACGGGCATTTCGCTAACTGTAGGCCACCGGTGACCGCGAGAGGAAAGCTGGAGACATTCAGAGGAAAAATAGAAGTAGACAGGCCAGGCGATCCCACGGTGCAGTGGGAAATCTCGTGTTCATTCTGGTCCCCGCGTATCTCGTAGTGCCCGTGTATTTTGTCTGCTTTCATAACACTGAGTACACAGGAGACTCCGATTTTATATGATTTCTCTTAGTCACCCTGGCTCTATCGGCCTCGCTTGATTGTTCGAGTTTATTTGTTCCTCCTCTCCGAAGTTTTCAAAGCTACGCTCTTTCACAGACACCGACGGTTTCCCGATAAGGTGAAAAGGATGTGACGACGACATTTAAGACCCGTCGCGTCGAGGATTATGGACGAAATATCAGGTAGCAGGTCGTCGGGCGCTTTTATACAGTTCTTTGAATGTTTCAAGTCGCAGGGAACTGCTCGCGCATGAAGCATTCGCGCGATAATCTTTGGGGACTCTAATGTATCAGGTTGTTCTATCAGATTTTTCGTACTTCCGTGGACGAGAGCGGTTATCTTCTCGGACAGTTTCTTCTTCCTTGTTTTTTTTTGCGGGTCCGTTAATTTGGTAGTTTGTCTCTGTTTCTCGTGAGGTAATCTAGTGTTACGCTGATGCAAGGTAGTAGTAAATTCTTGGTAAATTGTTGATTAGAATTGGTAATGCTTGATAATTTATGAGAAACTCCCGCGATGCGGAATTGTTACCTGAATAATCTCCCTCTGCGTTTCCAGACAGGGATAATCCCTTAATCCCTATCGGAATTAAGATCGCCTACGATAGTATCAACCATATACAAAAATTTCGATCGTAAAAGGCGGCTAACAGCATCGAGTAAGAAACGCAGTTAAGCGACCGGTGTACCTACTTGGGTCAAAGTATTGAACTTCCGCGCGGCCATTATGGGTTCTAGCACGTTAATCTTCAGAAAATTGAAGCGGTTTCTTAATCAACGTAAATTCTCGAAATCCGAGAAACTAACAAGTAATTGTGATCGTAACATTATTTACAAATGTTCAATATCCGTTTAATAACAAGAACGGCAACTTAAACAAGCTTCAAGCTATTCACCGAGAATCATGAAACACACAGAAAAGCAAAAAGAAAATATAAAACACTTAAAATAGCAGCACTGCTGTTACAATTTCAAAGTATTCAAATCAATATGGAAACTCGGGAAAGCAGTTCACAAAGAAACCCAAGTACAGCAAAAACAGCGAACACGTTCCAACCGAAGCAGAATGCTTCACAGATTTCTCCGAATCGCCTCAACAAAATTTCTCGGCTCACGTAGGTTATCCCCTTGCATTATCGTTTATCCGGGCAAAATCCTATCCACAACTATGGCGACCAATGCCTCTGACATTCATATTTGACCTGAAATCGTGACCTCCCTCGTGTCTTGTCCCGTCATAGAGCAAAGGATTATACCAAACCGTCGATCGCTGGTCACGGTGCGCGTGAACAAGGCATTCCCGGGAGTGTTCAAGAATATTTTCTCATGTCCCCGTGAAAGCTTTCCAACGTATCAGCTGCTTTCCATCCTTCCACCGAATCCGTGAACAACCAATTTCACCGATCCGATGAGGAAAGCAATCCGCGTGGCGTCCCGTCCCGTTCGGGCAACAGACAGGGACATGTAGCCGGCGGACGTCAGTGGAAGGTTCCGTAAAACGAAAGTCGAAAGAAGGGCGACGAAGAGTGCGCTGCAAGCCAGCCGAAGGGTGCATCGCGGCGTTGAATCGGCTTCAGCCCGCAATATCCTCGCACGCGTGGGCTATAGAGAGACGTTGGAGCGGCGTCACACCTCGCGCTCCAGAGGGACCCTTCTCAGTTTAAAGCGATCAGTCCCACCCACTTTGCGACACGTACAAAGCGTTGAAAGTATACAAAGCCTGAAGGCTCCAGGCGGCGCGCAGGGGTGGAACGTTGGAGGGTGGCGTTGGAAGCGAGACCTGCTCCCTTCTTCACGGTCTCGCTTTTCTGGTGCATTCTTCCTCTCCTCTGTAGCCACCTTTCGCCCCCAACCGAACCACCCCCGCCACCCGGTCGCTGAGGAGGACCAGGCCGCCGTTCCGTCTTTGTAATCCAACAAATTCAACTTATTTATATTCAATGTGGCGGTGCTCCCGCTACTCCCACGTTCAATGCACGTACGTATTCTACTAACGCGTGAGACACCTCCTTTCCTCGAGCAAACCTGTCCCCTCTGCCGCCCCTCTTTCTCTGTAACTTCGCCTCATAGCCCGCGCGCCACCCGCCGCCCGCCGCCAGCTTCACTGCTCCTTTTACCCGGTGCGTACATGTTTTGCGCGAGTTTATTGGTCGCGTGCTCCGGTTGCGCAGGTATGTGACCCTGTTCGTGTTGTGAATCGCGAGATAGTGGGGATAATGGGAGAGTACCTGGAGGGCACGGCTCCGCGGTAAGGGGGGCGTGTCGGGTAGAGGAGCATTGTTGCGAGCCGGTCTGCACGGGTTCGTGCTTGCATTGAAATGCAACGCTGCCCAGGCCGTTCGGGAGACGATCTTGAAAAGGGAACGCCGCTGGCCCGTGTTACGTTCTAACGAGGCGAACGTCGCGACCGGTTATCGTGGCGAGTCTGGGCGAAAACGCGGAAAGTGTCGCGCGTTCCGCGACGGAACGACCGTTTTCTCGCTGCGTTTCGTGGGGATCGGCTTTCAGTTTGATTCTTTATAATAGTGTACTGAACGTGCCAATGACCCTCGACGTCGGTATTCTTTCGCGCGGAGATAATGAAAGTCTCGGTGTTGCTGGAAACGACTGTCACTGTGCAATGGAACCGATGGCGAGCTTGGAAGACCGAACATGTACTTTCAATGACATTTTAATATTGTCAAGAACCTTCGACCTTCTGCTTTCTTTTATGTTTGTTTATATATTCAATTCGAAGTGCACGCGCATTTGAATTTATCAGGTCAATGTTTATGAAAGAGCTATCAGCACGTGTGTAAAATAAAGAAAACGTGAGCAGTTTGAGGGATATAACACAAGCAAAACGCCCTCGATCTATCGAACACCTAGCAGCACCGCAAACCATCCAGTCTTCGGAACTCATCTTTCGAAATGCAACGTATAAATTAGTCCGAGATCCGGAACCACTTCGAATTACCGATTCAAATCGGAATTGCCCACGCGGCTCCCCGAACTGTTCAATTTATATCACCGTCCAACCCGCAGACGTGAACTTCTGTTAACTTCGAGACAGTTTTCGTTTCGTTGATATAGCGTCCACAAATTAAACGGTCGGTTGCCTTCGGCTGCATTTGTATAGACGTGTTATCTTGCTGATTAATAATGCACGTCCGAATCGTCGAATTTTGAGCCGAACGTGCGGATATTGTTTCTTACAGCGGAACATTGATTTTCTAACGATTTTTGGGAAATGAAAGTTCTGGTATTATCCGTCCACCACTCGATGGCTAGGCCGAGGAATCCGGGTCTAATTGGTCAGTTACCATGTTTCCCCATTCCGTTTTCGATACTAATTTGCTGTTCGTCAATACGGTTACACGTAATCAATCAAAACCGCAAACCGAACACATCGTGACAAATCCCTTGCGACTGCTCTTAAACATCAAATCATCACCCAACAATACTACTACATCACTTGATAGCTAAGCTGAAGAATGCGAGTCTGATTGGTCAGTTCTTACCTGTTCTTATCTTATTTTCAATGCTACTTTGCAATTCGGTTTGCTAATCGAAACTACAAACAAAGTGCTTAACCAAAAACTCTTTTTATCCTTCAGCTCCTAACAGTTAAGTTGTGAAATCACTCAATAGCTAACATACACGTCTAACTGATTAGTCTTAATCTTTACCTTATCTTCTGATGCTAATTCGCCATTCATCAATGCGATTATGCGCAATCAACTAAAACAAACAATATCCGACCGATTTGGATGGCGGATATTATCCGTTTCTCGCTCGGCGGCTCCGGGTTTGCAAAAAGAAACGGACGAGGATCCATATCGCAAGTCGCGAACACCGACGCAAAGAACCGCGACAGTTTTTCATCGGTTGCTCGCATAGGTGGACCCACCGAAGGCGAGAAAGGGGGAGAGAGAGAGAGAGAGAGGGTGGAAAAGGGGAGAAGATGTCACAATAGGCTAGCTGAGAGCGTGCGACTCTATTCGGGTTAAGAACACTGAAGGACGCGACAGAAGAGAGACAGATAGATGAAAGACGACGTTCTAGTGGAAACCACTTTGCTTTGCCGTCGCGCGTACATTCAGACGAGAATGTAAGATAGAGGGGAGACCGGAGCGGAGGTGAGACAACCCTGCCGTTCTACGAGAACCACTCCTTTAATACGGTAAATGTCATGAAATTCACGATCCACGGTCGCTCGACCGGGAAACATTCGAGTGGTCCGCATCACTGCGGGAATTTCTAAGTCTAACGTGCTCTTGGCGGGCGCGTGCGGGCTGCGATCATATAAAGCGCGTGAATAACGGAGAGGACACGTTTGATTGGATATCCGCGTGTATTCGATCCTTCGCGTTGATTCGCATTTTTCCTGGCTTCTCGTTGGTCTAGGGTTATCCTGTTTCTTTAATTTAATAGTGTTAGCTGTGTCGACGGAATGATTGTATGAGAAATGAAACGCGTATTTCGGTGAATGGGAATTTTCAAGAAATTTCGAGAATGAAATGAAATAAGTTTACTACAAGTATCAAGTGTTCTTTATTGACTCCAAATTTGTCAATGTCGTAGTTTAATTTTAAGCTAGATCCCAACGAAAGCGACAAAATTAAAAACACGGACGTAGTATGCCGATGTAATCAGTTAAATATTGTTCGAGCTCTGTTAATCTTCAAAGCAATGGCATATGCAGGAAAGTAATTACCTTGAGCTGTTAATTACATTCATGGTAACGGCAGGCTTTCCGATTGATGTAGTCGAACAAGTTCGTAACGCGAGAATTGCTATCAAAATTGTGTCATGATTTTTCGTGCAACTTTCACAGTTTCTCGCGTTTTGAAACTCGATGCTCGAGTATGTATCGTGTATGCGGCGACACTTTGTTTGCAAAAGTAATTACTGTTTCTCCTTATAAGCTGAAACTGTCAAGAACACGTAGATGAAAATCATGTATTTTTCACGCAATCAATTTCATTATAGTTTATAAATGGTCATTACCCTCTGGCTGATCGACTGTCAGACGGAACGACAGGTATAATTTCGAGCAACCGCCGATCTACGCCTTGTTATTATGGATTACCTTTTTTAATTCAACAATGCAGAACACACATTCGAAATTCGATCGACATCCTTTGGTCGAGTAAGATTCCTGCGGCAAGGCGTTATCCAGTCCGATCCATTTCACTCGTTGAATAATATTTAACCGATGGAAGACGCGATCACTGAATTTTTCACCGGTTCTTGGCCAGCAAGCGGGGGCGAGAAACGATTACCACGGGAACCGAGCGGATTTTCCAGCGTGTCCGACGGAAGTCTGCACGGGGACAAGATCAAGATGGCGTGTACGTGTCCGGGCTTCGGTTCACCGCGCG
This sequence comes from Nomia melanderi, assembly GCF_051020985.1. NCBI lineage: Eukaryota > Metazoa > Arthropoda > Insecta > Hymenoptera > Halictidae > Nomia > Nomia melanderi. Next base: position 3,243,608 of record NC_135004.1, on the reverse strand, counting down.
GTATGGTCACGTGAGCCCCTTCCTTTCGTTCCGTCTCGTGTCCGGAATACACGCGGGTGATTACGAACAACCCGCCCAGTCGAATTTCACCGGTGAAAATCAACTGGAATAGTATATTAATCGTGTTTATCCGTCCCAGCGTTTGCTGTTAATTCCAGCGAATTCCGGATCGCAAACAGTCCGCCGTGATCGCAAATGTTCCGTCTAATTCTCGATCGGTCAAATAATATCGTTTACTCGCGACAATTGGTGTACCATGCGTTCCGCGTGACACGGAACCGCGGCCGCCGTTGATCGAACGGCCGGCCCGTAAGGATTTTTCAAACGATCCTTAATATTTCCAGCTGTCGCGAGTCACGGTTCACGCACCGCGGGCTTCATGAAACATGCATAACGGTCGTGTATAAATTATTAATTAGCCGTACGAACGGAATTAACGAGCGCGCGACACACGGAATTCAGAACGCGATTCGCTCTCCATTGGAGATTTCAGGTTTCACCGTTTTCGATACCGAATGACCTGCGCCATGGCGCGCTTCAGCGTGGAAAAGTATTGCAAAAATAAATTATTTCGTACGGAATTGGAATGTATTCCTTTATATTCCTCTTCGTACTTGAAGAACAGTATACCGAAGTATCATCGTTCTTCTATTTACCGTTTCCTCTTGTTTTCGTTGTTTGATTCGAAAAAAGTCGAAACTTTCGCGGAGTAACCGTCGAACGAAATTCCAAACTTCAGGGCATCGTTACAAATTAGATTGTCTCGACAGTTACCATCGGAGTTACCCCCTTCCGGGAGATAAAAAAAAAGGAGTACCCGCCCGATACACGCGGAGCAACAATTTCCCGTGATCGGATTAATTTCGACGAGCCGAACGACGAGCAACAATAAGGCGGAACTTTTCCCCGGCACGTAAGTATTGTAACTCCGTGAACACGGCGAACGTTAATTACGTGCCGTTGATAAACTACTCGAGATACGAGGCTGCCTCGTTCGGTCCTCGTAACGTACGATACAAAACGGGAGAGAGAGAGAGCTTGAAATATCGATCGACGCGCTTTACCGGGAGCGCCGCCTTAAATTGTAATTACAACGCATCGCGCGCGCCTTGCCACCCTTCCTTTTTCGTCGAACGCCGCTCCGTTTGCGCGCCTCGACGTGACAATTTTCTTATTGGATCGGGACACGGGCCAACTGCGCGTCCATTTACAAATATCCCTCAACATTTTCGGGCACACGTTAAACGCGGAAGAATATCTCGGCAGATTCGGGCCGAATTTATTTCGTTTTACTTTTTCGCAGCCGGTGCGCCGCGGTTCTGGCGCGAGACCCATAACTGTGCGGTATCCAATAACCCATAGCCGAATGCCGCGGGGTATTGCCGTTAAAACAGAGGTGAAAGTAAAAAAATAATACCACCCCGATATCGTGCCTGTAACCGCTTTCTGTTTAAAACTAAAGAAAATTCCGCCGTTGCAGACAGCAAACTGAAACTGTTCGATGGTTTGAGAATGGTTACGCCTTGGAATTTTTTGACACCGCTTCTGTATCGCGAATTTTGGAAATAAATGTTGATCGAACGTTTAGAAGACGAAAGAGGTAGATGATGTTTTTCGGGATCACGGTGCACGCGTTCGTCGAGGGATCGCGGAACCAAAGTGTGTCGATTAATCAATAGGAACAATCTAATCGGGCTCGGATTTCTCGGGCGGGCCGTTGCGCTATTGCCTCGGGAATCGACGAGACCGCAGCATTCCGCGACCGATCGAGCTTATCACGACTTTCGGTACGGGGCGGCCGAAAACGCGGAACGGAATGCGGCACGGTTTTCGTATTAAGTGAAGCATTCGATGACTAGGAGGAACGGGTGCAGGTTAACCGTTTCAATGGTAGTCGGCGAGATCGCGCGTCCGTTGTATCTAGTGTCTGAAACTGCCAACATATGGATCTAAAGAATTGAAATTTGTTCATTGTATTCTTGTATTAACTGCTTAGAAATGGAACAGCGCGATCGTACTGTTCTTGTTTAGTATCTAAAAGCGTCAAGAATTGAATTTATCCGGTTACATCTTTCATTTATCTGTCTTTATACTTTATATATTCGCAGCTTAAAATCCGAGGAACTTTACATTTGATTTTTAAATCAAATTTTTGCAAACATCCGCGATACCGAAACGGTTAAGTTCCATCGTTGCAAGGAGCACACGCGAAAGGGTAGTTCGCGTGCGCACGTCGCAGGCCAGCGCAGCCCCGCGACCTAGCCGGATGCAATTTAAATTAGATAGACGCCGGCCAGCATTATCCAGCGGACGAGTCGTATGTCTTAACCGAATGTCAGCGGCAGATCGTCCCTCTTTCGCGTGGCGTGTATAACGACCGCTAGGGGAGCGGCGACCTGCTCAAAAATCACTACAAATTACTCGACGCGGCGCATCTCCCTAAAACGCGCGCGCATTGTTTTCGCGGCGAGCGTGGCCTCGAACGCCTCGGCCTCGCGTGAGAGCGTTGCGCTTTTGTTCAACTTCACCGGACTGCACGCTTTTGTTCGTCGCGGGCAAGAATGGCCCTCGCGGCAACCGACGCCGACGTCGCTCGACCGACCCGTCATCGCCGAAGAGTTATTAGCCGAGTGTATGAACGGCCGCGAACTATGGATTCGATGGCAGCCCAATATCGCTGGGACCAGCGCGTAGTTGAGCCTTTGAGAACGTTTGACGTCCGATTCGATTATTCATACGAAATACAGTGAACCTCCATACAACACGAGGGATACGTTCCGCGTTATAGGAAACCGTGTTATACGAGGGATATATTACCGGACGAACTTTTTGCAAGTTCAAACATATCTCTGAATTGTAGCTGTTGTCGCATAATATTTAAATACTGATTTTCAAAATTTTTAATCTTGAAACGACAAAACCGTGAACTGTTCAAGCGATGAATCCGTGCAAGCAATATTAACACATTAAGCGTCACGCAAATCTTGAGCATTTTACGTAACATTAAGTCTTTCGTAACAAAGATACGTAGCAAGAATTAATCATTGTTTGGCGTCATAATTCTTACATTACACTGTTATCAACTTACTTACGTTACTAACACTAGGTTTACCGATATTTCTTATATACCTATCTCTACCGAGAAGGGCCAATTTGAGCTATGAACAAAATCACACATTTTCTTTAAATAACAACTTTAAGCACAACATAATTATATACGATGATCTTATAAATGAAACTATGAGATGCATCTTGTACTGAAAAGTCAGTACAAGTGACAGAAAAAAAAAACCGAAACGATTTCTGCAATTTCTCTCACGAAGTTCGAAATGGGTCAAATGACCGGCACGGTAAACCTAGTGTTAAACACTTATATTCTACATCTGTTACGTTACATATTATAATTATCATTAGCAATTCAGAAGTGTCAATTATCGATGAGTGACATGGCATTTGACGTGTTAACAAGACGGCTCCCTTTGATTTTATTTCTTGATATTTCCGATGTCACATACTCTTATGTTTAACTCGTGAGAGAAGAAGTCAGCTCGATCAATCGTTTAGAAGTCATTTTTCTTATTAACACAATATCATCCTATATTTTCGACGGTTAGCTAATGGCTTCAATCAGGATCGAGTTAATTAATCAGCAACCAGAAACTCATAACATCAAAAGAATTACCAGGTGGTTGATAACACTACGGCCGCGTTTACGTATGTTCAGGGGACGATAAAATATTCAAGATCACGGAATTAAACGCAGGCGAGTCAATCGAAATCGTGTTTATAAACGCGCTGCGGGCAGGACCGTGCTCGCAACGAGAGACGTCGGGGGTACGTTGAGCGTGAAAATCCGCCGACGAGTCGATTTTGTGTTATAATCAAAGAGCGGCGTCGCGTCGCGTTAGAACGCGCGTAGTTTGCGACGACGCTGCCGGAATAATTTCGAGAAAGTCGGTCGGGAGTCGGCGGTTACACGTTCACCCGGCGTGACCCATCGCGAACAGAATGTCGGCCGATCGGTCGCGGCGGCGCCCGTTACACGCGAAAGTCGGTAAATTTGCGGTCGCGTGTACTTGACCTGTTAATATTTCAATCAAATGTACGGTTTTGTTCCGGGTAAATTACCGTCCCCGCGGGATAAGCAGAAATTACCATAATTTCCATGGCTGTTTAATGGCTTCTGTTCACCCGGCAGACCGCCGCGAAAGCGTTCGCCGAACGGGTACGTGGAACTTGAACCGAAACGCAAATTGCCACCCCGTTCTATTAATGTTCTTCGAACTTTTGGTAACCGGTTTTTCTACATTCCAGTCGTGTCCGCCAGTGCTGGCGTAGCAGAATGTTCAATTAATTACCACGGTTTCCAGACGCAGTAATAGACTGTGGATTTTATAAATTTGTGATTGAGTTTCGAGGACAGAGAAGTTTTCAACGACGTTCGATAAGATTGTCATTCACTTCTACTGAGATAGTTCATGAACCATGTTGAAAGCAATATACACGTTTCATTTAGAAACTCAATCGACAGAGCACATTAGTTACCATAAAAAATCGAGTACGAGCAACGAATATAAGTTTTAATCTTCAATGGCTTGCCCGTTTAAAAGCACGGTTTGCCAAGAACGGAACTCTGCAATCATAGAAGGCAAACTAAGCGAGCACGAAGGTAAATATAAATTGTTCAACGAGTAGTATATCGAGTTAACGTTCTCCAGAGATGATTGCGCCGGAAAAATCCTATGCAATACCACGTCGATTTATTTCCTGATCGATGGAAAAGGACGCGACGAGTTTCGCGTACCGCGATAAGTCTCGAAATCACACCCAATCGAACCGACCCGGATCCGACTCCGGCCGACCCGACGTGCCATCCCGGAAGGACGAGCAGAGAATCCAACTACCTACTTTCGCCGGTCGCTTTATTGGATTTTCCGAGAGTCCGGTCCGACGAAAGTGCATTCGCCGTTAGGCTACGATTTTAAAGGGCACTGACGAGCGCGGCCCGGCACGAGGGAAATTAATTGCTCGTTCCGCGGGTCTGCCAGGCCCTGTTTCGATCCCGCGCGTTGCATTTGAAGTCAATTTTCATTTTTGCCTCAGGGAACAGGGGTGGCGTGTTCGCAACCCCTTTCTCCCGTAGAGTCGCCCCAAGCCGAACAGCCTTTCCTCCTTTTATTCTCCTCCCATTCTCCCAGACTACGACAGCTCTTCCTCCATTATTTACACTTACACGGTGAGTAATCGAGGGGATGCACAAACGACTTCCATTAAAAAAATTCTAATTTTCTTGGAGGGACGAAAAACCCCTCGGCATTTTAATGACTCCGTTTATTTGTATTCCATTGTTTGCTTCTTAAATCTAGAATACCAGACTCGATTATTAAAGCTTCACCAAGATACGGAAAACGTGGCTCGATCTTTTGAGAAAGTGAAATCATAATCGCGTCGTGGCAAATCTGTGTAATAGAATGCTCTTTCAATCGGATCGTTCAATAAATCGACGACACAAATTGTTCGAATTATTAATACATATTTCCGATTATTCGATTGCGTTCCCGAAACCGAATCCTCGACTGTCGGACATTCCTCGCGTTATTATTGACTGCAATATCAGTCTGGTATTCGTTTTTCATTCTGTTTTGTCTTTTTTCGTTGGTTGTTTCGCAGTGACCACGAAACGCCTTAATCGAACACGGATATTGGATTTGGATATTCCGCGATCGGCGAGCCGCATCGTGTTCCTCGTCGGTCGGTGTCGTCGAATCGGGAAAATCGACTTCGCAATTTGCCACGCGTGCAACCGACCAGTCACAGATCTACGACCCAGCTTGCGCATTCCTTCCCAGCCAGCCCTCACCGGAAATAATATGCAAGTATGCCTGCCGATATTAAAGTGGTTCTGATGCGGCCTCTGATCTACTGAATAATGCACACCGGAGGAGTAATAAGTTTCGTCGAAGCATCGTAACCCCGTGGAACGCGCAACAAGGGAAAAAGATCGACCGCATTGTATAGCAGATCGGGACTACATTACTCTAACGCTGGACTATAGGAACCAGACCACGGTAAGCTATGGCTACGATCGGTGAATGAGTAGCAAATGACTTCATCGGTCGATCAAGTTGCTAGTGACGCTATCATACCTGGAAATCTAATTACGTAGTACAGTTTGTAATTAATTGTAATCGTTCGGAGCAAATCACGCATCTAAGGGAATTAATCGTATGAATTCTTGATATTCAAAGTCTATTCTCTAAACTCGAATTTTATTTGTTCTATTTTAATACCATAATTGTGAGCTTCAAAATTTCAGTGAGTATTTCACTTGCAGAAACGTGTTCGCTTCGAAGTGATTCGCACTCAGTTATCAATCATTAATCTTGCTATCTCTTGATTATCTCAATATCTGTTCCTCACTTATGAGTCCAGTTGTTCGAACAATGAAAGCAACGATCGATTACCTATTGAAACCTAAAGCTCACCAACTAAGCTTAAGCATCTATACGTTAAAGCAGATAATGGATCGAACAAGGGAATTGATTATCCCGCGCTGAAGACAAAAATTATATGCGTGTGTGCTGCACGAGTGAAACGAATAATTACATTTTTCAGAGAAAACACCGGTTGAAGCGGACAGACCACGAAAGAACAATGAACAAGGTTTCTGTGTCTATCCAGACGAAGCTGTCGATACATTCGTGTATCGGAGCGCAGCGGATGAGAGCGTCCGCCGGAATAAGGTCATGGCACACGTACATGTAATCGGTTTATTCAAATATCCGCCGGAATTTTTCTGCTCCAGATGCCGATACGTTTATGCGTGCACTCAAAGGGAGTTTACACGCCGCGAGTTGAGCCCGGTGTACCGTGTGTAACATCTTAAGCACACTAATCGATATTTTGTAAAGGGAAGTGGCTTCGCCTAGACTACGAGTTTACCTTCTTCCTTCTATATTCCCTTCCCTCCTATTTTTCAGTTCCCTTTCTCTCTCTCTCTCTCTCTCTCTCTCTCTCTTTCTCTCTCGCTCACACACGATTGGTCGGTAATCGATGTACCATTTAATAACTCACCATCTTTCTTGCGTTCGAGAGAAAAACAACAGAACAACAGAAGTTGTCCCCGGGATAAATAGCGATTCTACACGAGAAAATGATAGAAGTTGTACAAAGAAATCGCGTACTCGATCGTTATAATTACAGGGGAGAAATATATTTGTACTTATAGAACTGTCGTGCGAGACGATCGAGATAATGACGCCGCGAATGAAGGAAATTCAGCACGTCCCGAGGAGCGTCGATGTTAAAGCTGACCCTGAACGTTTTTACGAGATTCTGCGAGATGCGTTTTTCATTTGGATTCTAGCGGAATTTTAGAGTTTCCGAGTAGTCACGGATTAAATGCAAGTGAATTGCTCTCTATTCGATAGTTCGTAATTCCAAACTTACAAATTCGACGGTCCTCTTTGAAATTCAGGCATAGACAAAGAAAACTGAACGAATCTTTTAGACGACGATTTTTCGGTTGCAGAGCGATCTTATGCAACTCGGAGAAAGCAGACGAAATTCCGGGCGTTTGCAGGGAGGGTCGCGGTGTTTACAGAAGTTACGTGAATAGAGAGAAGGAAACGCGTCCGGCGCTCTTGTAAGTGAAACAAATATAAACTGCGAAGCTCGGGCGTTTCATAACCGGCTGGTTCTGTGAATTGAATGAACACAGTACGACTCTGTAAACGGATAATGCGCCGGAATGCGAACCAAAGGAATTTTCTACGGTTCAGAGGGTGATTTAATATCCCGTCGCTCAATTCCAGTTGTAAATATTGTTCCTCTGGGCTTGGCTTTCTACCTTGAAATTTATTAAAATTGTTCTTTCGCGGATGGAGGTCATAGTCCAACCACTGCTGGTGAGCATTCGTCCCGCTACTGCACCGGTAGTCGAATATCACTTGAGCTTCTCACTTGAACAGACGCGAATCGCCATGGAAACGAAAGAAAGAAAGCGTGCAAGACGAGAAAAAGCCACTTTTGCTCGTCGTACAGATGCACCGACGCTACCGTTTCAGAATTTTATTCTGCAAACGTGTAATTTATGTAAATCTAGAATATTCTCTGAAAGAGAAATCCAAAAGTTCTATCCTCGGATCTCGCTATCTGTATTTTCGTTCGTCCTCTTTCAATGACAATCCATTACACACTGTGGCAAAGGCACAATTTTTCCGTTGAGAACAAAACCATCGGAACGTCCACATATTTCATATCTCACGCGAAAGCTCAACACGTCCGAATGTTTACGCAGCGCTACAACTACCGTATACATTCCTATTCATCGTCAGTGCATTGGCTAAATATCTTGGCACGAGGAGCCACTGTTTCATCGAGGAGCGCGTTCGAATACTTCATATTTTATACGAAAGTAAATCTCCGGACACGCCCGGTACTGTTCGTTTGCTCCTCTTCAACGTTAATCAATTAGCGAAATACCATCTCGCCAGGCACGATCGTTTAAAAGCGAATTAAAAAGAGTTACACAGAAGATCCCTTTTATCAGCGGCCGCTGCAGGAAACGCGGCAACGGAAAAATCGAAGGGGATCGGTGTTCCACGTGATCAGGTGCGCATCCTTAACGCGATAATCGCCGGCGAGATCGTACGCAAACTCCCGCGCGCGAATGCCCGCCTTCCGATGAATTGTCCGGATGATTCGTAATCGATCAGTAGTCGGCAATGTCGGCCCCCTTCCCCTAGAACCCGCGCGTCGCTGACGTGTACACGCGTCGCCCGATCGAGCGTCGAGTATTTGCAGTCGAGCAATCTCCCCCGGCGGCAACACTCAGACGAGTCCTAAATCAAAGATCGGAAATCGATCATCGGCCGGAAATATCTGCGATATTTGCTCGTAATTATATTCGACGTTTGCTACCATCGCCTCTTCTTTCTCCCTCGTCCAAGCTTTTTCCCACGCGATCCTCCTGTTTGCGCAAATTTCCAACGCACAATCGCGAGCGCGCAGGTTCCGCGGCGCCCGGCGTCGAGTGATTTAATTAAAAATCACGGTCACCGTGCTCGGCCCTACGGACACGCAGCCGTCGGTCACGTGCGTCTCGTTATTCCGCCGTTAAACCCGCGAGTAATGAGTTTCCACGCAACGGGGAGCTAACGTTCGAGCGCGACGCTTTTAATTTCGCATTAAAGAGCCGTCCCCATCGAACGTGACGTATATACACGCGGGAAACACGCTCGGCTGACGGCGCTCCGCCGTTGCGTCGCGTTCGTGTCAACGCGAATGATATCACGACACAGACTTTCGCGCGCCAATGCAACGTCTCGCGCAACGAGAAATTTTTCAACAACTCGCTACTGTGACGGTTTCGAAAGTTTGACAGTTTTTTTTTTTGGTGCAGTTTCTACCGGGGAATTTCGATTAGACGAATTTTGGAGGAGCATCGAATAATTTATTGTGCCAGCGATGGCATTCGCGGAATGATAGGAAAGAATGTCTTCGTGAGATTTGTTGAAAGGCATGTTCGATAATGATATTTCTAAGTTTATATTCATTGATTTTCGTTTCACGCGTCGATTGGACGCATATTGGATTTTATGAACCTTATATGGTAAGTGTTTACATGGATTTTGACCGATGTAATTACAGAAATATGTATCGCGCATTTTTATTTAAACAAACGAACATCAATTTTTCTAAAAACTACGGAATAAACTGTATAACGAATTATATTCGCTTCGATGTTTCCATCGCAAATCTCACACTGGAACGGTTGGAGGACACTTCGACCATTTTTTTCTATTAACGGAAGGTACCACGGAATAAAATTCTAGAATGACTCGACAGTGTTCTTCGATTTTCAAATGACTCAACGGGAAATGAGAAACATTTGGACATCCGATATGACGGAAAGTTCCGCAGGCGAAATTGTCAGGCAACTTTTAGTCCGCCGCAAATTCCGCCGGTCGAGACGATTAACAGTTTTACGAACGCGTTGGTCCATCGCGCGGATCGCTACACGAAGATTAACGTCGACTGGTATCGAGGGCCATTACGCGTTTCATCGCGAGCAATGATCAATCGGCTGAATATTCACGAAACAGAGGATCAGAGAGCGTGAAACGGTATATTCGCGGAAACCTGATAAGCAATATTCTCTGTTACAGTGCGGATACGTTCCGGTCAACTTTATTTTAATCCCTTAAGCGTGTACACGTTATCGGGGCATCAAGTATCTAATAAATGTTACGGTGCTCGGATCAGCGATTTATTTAATCTGGTATAGTAAACTGTAACTCTGCGCGAAACACTTGAGTCGATCGTTGAAACGAGTACCGAAGAATCCACGTATTTATTTCCGATTCCGTTGAAACGAAACGAAACGAAACGAAACGCCTGTTCTAGATTGCGGAACGTTTACCCTGTTCTATCATAAATGACGTGAATTAATGTTGTTTAGAAGTAGAGAGCCGTATGCATCAATGTCGCTATATGAAAACTGAATTGCATTTTTCAGGGTAAGAAGAGCGGAGAAAATTAACGTAGACAGATTTGCAAGTTAGACTCCGCCAGCAGAGCGCACATCTCCTCGTATGAAAATTGTTTGTTCCCTTCTACGATCGTGCAAAATACATTATTCTATTTGATAGAATACATCGATGACACGTACAGTCGCGTCAGCAAGTAAGATAACAGCTCTTCGGGCACATCATAGTTCGTTATTATAAAATTTCCTACTTTCACGCACCGCTTCGTATTAAAAATGTCTATGTCCCGGGTTATCTAAATATGAAATAGCGAAAATAGACGCGCAAAATACGTAAATAAGTAATCGGTTGCACGGAGGTAAAGAAAGTCAATGTTACTACACTCGCAATCTCACCCCTGCGATAGTCTTGTCCGGCTAATGCTCCCGGTAATGTATTTTTAGTTATCGATCAGCGTAGACATTGAAAGCTGGCGTATCGCGCAGTTACGTGAACTCGTATTTACCCGTCGCATTAAATTGATGCGATTGATCCGTCGTGACACACGGTGGGTCGAGTGAAGGACTGTCAGGAACAAAAATTAAATTCCAAATTCCTTATCGTATCTATTATACATAAATATATTAGCCTGACATTAGTTTAATTACAGAAAAAATTGCAAAATACACTTTTACTCAGTTGTCTAAAGCACAATTTCAAATACTACTTAAAAAGAGAACAGTACGGTTGTTTAATTTCGTTATTCACGATTTAAAAATCATCCCCTACAATTATCTCAACCATTACACTTCGATCAGAACTTATCGGTGATTGTGCAAACACAAAAGCTACGGTATAAGAGCGGAGAACGTTTCGTCACCGCTGAAACGGCGGAAAATGGAGAACCGGTGACAATACATCTCGATCGGTGAAACTCGTTGAAACGCGGACCGCAAGAAAAATCCCATGGTTCGGTAGATCGGGTCCGCGAGAAGGAACGCGATGTTTTGTCGCGAAATCAGAGTCTCGCTCGACTTATCTCTCGTTTTGTTCTGCTCCGTCGCGGGGAGAAAAAGCGAGGACAAACAATTGTTCATGAGCCTTTCTCAATGAAGGCTCGCGCGCGGTCCGCGGAAAATAAGCGGACGTTGGCTTGTTAGTTTCGGGGATTCCGTCGACCACGGCCGATACAGGAACACGAGAGCTTTCACCGGAAACTGAGAGAAACCAGTCAAAAAATTTCTGACCGTACCGGTGGCTAGCCGAATAAACGGCACAAGCTTCGCGCACCGGCGAAACGAACGGTGGAAACCCGGGAAACCTTGTGTTAATTAATGCGAACCTTTGTAAACCAGAAGAGAGCTTGTAATTGGACCGGTCAGACTATTGCGGTCTTTATCCCGGCGTTTTTATATGCCGTACACGCGCAGCGAATTCTCTTCCCGTAAATAGTTACCGGGTAATGCGTGCTTATAAACCATCCCCGGCGCGTGTAAACGATAATGTTTCTCTCGACGCGAATTCGCGCTCCCCGGGGGTCTCCTAATTTCTAGCGGTAAATAGACGAAATCGATGAAAATATTTTCGATGTTAATGGAAAGTTTCTAATACCGACGACTTTGAGATCGCTTTGAATGAATTATTCAAAGATTGATGGGAATTTGATTAAAGTATCATAAGATGTGATTGTTTCCGTATTTAATTTCAATTGGAACTTTTCGAAGGATTTAGGTTCTAATATTTGAGTGCTCCGAATTTGACGTGCATCTATAATTTGATATGTAAATATTTACGTTGCTTTCTTTTTTGAACTTCTAATTCCCAAGATTTAAGTGAACCAACGGCGATGTTTCCAGGGATAATGGAATAAAGCGTACAATACATGTCCGTAAACGCAGTATTAAGGCATGATTAAGACGACAATGTTCGTATCGTCCATATATTCTGTCACGAATATTTCACACACATTATCACAAATGATTCGAAAGTTGGCATGAAGCAGAGGATTGGAGGATGTCGGGGGAAAATGAAAAAAAGAACGGCCCTCGTCTTCTAGTGTCGCGCGTAACGTACGCGGGGTTTCACGCTGTTCGCGACGTAATTGCGCTTCCGCGGCGAGTAGGAACGCGAGATTACCAACTCGGACTTTCTCGAGTGGTTTACGCGCGCCGACCATCCGCGTAATTCCGTCCGCGGCTGAACGTATGCGGGGTGGCACGGAACGGTAACGCGCGGGATTTTCGAGTACACGGCTAGGGCGAGGCGGTTCGCATGTACCCGATACGTATTTCTCCCTAGCCGTCCCCCGAGAATGCTCCGTTTCTGTTGCGATTGACCCGCAGAAATTATTAAGCTCCACCTTTCCGGCATCCCCCATCCACCTACGCGCATTCTTTCTCCGTTTGCTGATTCCCCAGACGCGTTTCCGCGTACTCCTCTTTCACCGCTTCGCTGATCTGCCGCGGTCGTTCTCTATTTTTACCGTTGCGCCGTCCCCATCGAAAAATTTGGCGACATTTCGACGGAAAGTCAACTCTCACGGAATAGCGCCCTCTGAATTTCTATTGCTTCTTAAATATCTGACGTCGTCGAGAACGAAGGCATGATATTGAATAGAAAGCGTTCTACGGAGGAACGCTTCAAATTGGGAATTTTAAGAATACTATTTCTTATGAAGGAATAGAGATTCATCCTTGACATAAGAAAATTATGAAAATTGTTTATACTCGAATAGCGCTGTAATTTAATGAATTGGTATATTTTCAGATTTTATTGAACAGAATGAAAGGCGAAGTTTGTAGTTTATTGTTTCATCATTACAGAAAGATTACTTTTTAGAGGTTGTTCGGTGTTAAATAAAGTAATTGTGTCGGGACGTCACTGAATTCTTTGATCCCGGGGATGCATCTGTTCAGGAGACTATTTTGGTAGCTAGTATGTTTTCCTTCGTCACCAAATACACGTATCCCCTCCCCCTTTCATAAAGGGAAAACACAGGACTGAGGTGGTAGTTGCGCCCTGTCCTGTAAAATTGAATCAAGGAATCCGAGGACTGGTCCCTGCAATAGCTTCGCAAACGGAGGGAGTCCGGAAGTCCGCACGGGATTCAGTCTTTTTCCTTCGGCGAGCGATATGTTTGAACTGGGAACAATTATGGGAATGGAGCACGAAAGGGACAGGAAGAAAAGTGAGTATATAGGTTTGCTGGTGGCTGGTTTGGGATCACCTTATAACAAAGTGTGTCGGACGGTTTCCTGATATTTCAGGGAGGAATCAGTAGCCTCGAGAAATTTCCTTTGAAAAATTTTTTAAATTACAGAGTGGTACGAATAAACGTTAATTAACTAATGTTTAAAAGTAAAATTCTTTAATAATTGAATTTTATCGTAAGTAATAAATTCTAATTCAGAATGATTAAGGTAAAAATATATTCAGATTGTACCCATTTTATTACGGGAAAGGATATTTTGCAAGAAAATGTTGAAAAGAGGATTTTCATTTTTGCCAAGAAGTGAGATTTTTTTAAGTACTATGAATTCTGTAGCAACGATTTGAAATTCGTTTTCACGTTCCTACTATTTCCTGATTCTCCAGGGAAAAATACCTTTCGGTGTGTACGTAGCAGTCTGCCAATCGCGAACTCGGATCACCATAGAAATCGGTAAAAAGACGGTGCCTTTAACGAAACTTCCGGAGCACAAGTTACGGAAGGCAATTGAAATTATTAGCTTGCTAGGAAAGTTCTGTAACTAGAATTTACCTGGACAGTTACAACGTTATTTAAAAGTTCTTACAAATCACAGGTAATTCGCCTGTCCGAACTATGATTCTTTAAAGATAATTTCAATTCGTTCCAACATAAAATAAAGAAAAATAATAAATCTAGAGAATCAGACGAATTCATACTTGTAAGCTTAATAAAATCAATTATTCAATAGAAGTAAATGAAATAATAAAACGTTCTTCAACGATTCCATGTAGATGCGAGATTCAAAAGAGTCCACGTTCGTAACATTCATCTTCAATAAGTAAACATAATCCGCTCGAACAAAGATAGAAACTCGAAATCGCATTCGAATTTAATAAACTCCACGGAGGACTCATTCTTTTTCTGGGTATTTCCGGGCGATTCATCAAGGGAGTATCCGCTGCCAAGCGGAATTAAGCTAACGCATATAGTTAATCCGGGATGTTATGTCCATTAGCATCGGCCAGTCGAGAATTTGTTCATTCTCGATCGGCGAAGAATCGATTGAGCGCTGAAATTTATCCGGGCGAAGCAGATTACAGAGCGATGTTTACACGTAGAATCGAAAACGGTGAATATAATTTACAACAATGCTGAGCAACCCACGCACGGACCACGAGCCGCATTTGACTTTCAAGATAGTTGCATGAAGTTTAAAAATGATGCATAGACTTCTCTCTTTCTTATTTTATGCTTTTTAATTGGTATTGTATTTATTAGCAGACAGTAAAATATCCCAAGGTAACATGTATGTATTCATAACCTCTGTTTAATGTGTAAATTTAGTGTGTGTTTAGTTCATGTATTCCATTAGCATTCAATGTATTCGCGTGAAACGCGCTGACAGCGCAAAGAGTAGGTGGGTAGTTGTAAAATTACATGATTGCTGGAAGATTTCTTTCGGGACTTCTACCAGTCGGCGGAAAGCCAATCGAGCTCTTCTTTAGGAAGGGGAAGTTTCCGTATAAGGTGGAGACCGTGGCAGTCACGGAAAGTTCAGATAAAGTACTGACGGAGTTCGGATCTTGGTCTGATAATTGCTCGGCATACTGCGGCCCATGTATATTTTCATAAGGTTAAACTAATTTAGAATTAAGCGTGTAAAAGAAAACGTCGATTGTCCGCCGTGGGATACTTTATCGTTTCAGACTCAAGAAAGAAAACAGCCGCCGTGGGATTATTATTAAGCGCGATAACAATAAATGCGTTAAAAATAAGATTTAGAATTAGAAAAAGAGATCGATGGAATTCAATTTTCATCAACCTCCCTGGGTCTCCACTCGCAGCAACCTCCTCGTAGTGAGAGCTCGGCAACTACCATTACTCTCGTTACAATATTTTCTGTAAAAGGATCATGGTAGTCTAATTGGCTGCGATAATTTTGTAATGTAAATGTGAAATATACAATCATCGGCAGGTAAGTATTCAGACAATATTTACGTTTTTCGTGGATTATGAAGAGAATTGTTTGACTTGTGTACCTATTAGTATATTCACTATTCCGGTGTATAATTGAAATAAACGAAAAGTCCATCTTCTCGAGGTCGAAGGCGAAGAGAATTGTTAAATGGTATATTCAAGTATATTGAACTTCAATTTTATTTGTCAAGATTTAAATTATTAAAATAGAATCTATTGGTATACATAATTTATCGAAGAATTTTCGCCAACTGGCTTGGCCTACCTTCAAGGGCTCTTCCTTCATAAATCAGAGTATAGATTTTTTATTCTGTTCCGCAACGAACACTAGGTTTTCAATTATGGTCCACAAAAGAACGTTAGGCTTTCCATTCTGGAGTATGACAAAACGAAAATTACTCAGTACTGATTCACATTTCCGTAGGAGGAACGCGAGCGACTCAAGAAGAATAAGCAAACGTGCGAAGACATGGCAGTGAACGCATATACCGCGAAATAACGACAATGACGGCCAACGGATGGGAATGATGAAACGTAATTGCGTAGCTGTTTGTACTCGTGCTTATTTCGTCCAAGCGCGGATTTGCGTACATACACGCGCTCGACTTTCTACATCAATTTACAGAAACATTGAACCTCACCTAGAGCCAGGCTCTTTTCCAGAGCGGATCGCTCGGCCGCCTATCCGGTGAACCCGATTCCCTATCGATTCGTGCCAGCCTCGATACCCAATGGAAATACACCTCCTCGTTATCTTCCGTAGAATTGTTTCCGGGCGTATTCGATACAAAGCTGATTTTACGGCTTGATCGTTGGTCACTAGTAATAGTGTGTAATAACGCCGTGGAGGAACGTGGAATCGTAAAATGTCGAGTAATCTTAATCGTTAGTACGTCATTTACATACCTTTTAGTGCTGAGAACTGTTCCTGATAATAGGTTATCTCGTTGTTTCTAAACCTCAATTTGGTGCTTTATATCTAAAATATTTACACATCAGCAAGTAACATTCGCACTAATTTCGATATACCCAGATTCCAATCCTGGATTCACCTTCAAATTTATCATTCTTCCCAATCATCCCTTTCCTCCCTCCAATTACAAGAAACAATTACTCCCACCCCACAAAAGACAAACAAGACACAAACAGATCAAAAAATCTGTTTCCCCTGCAATTCCAAGACGATCCTTGCCACCAAGGTGGGGTCCGTATTTTCAGAGGTTTGAAACGCTTTCCTCAAAAATACTTCATTTTAATTTCAGCGATGAGGATAATCAGCGCGACCGACCATATTCAATCGGCACGCGGAATCCAATGGATGTTGGAGGAAGAGAAAGAGGGAGAGCTCAACTTCCGAGCGTAATAAAAATTCTTCTCGTCGGAATACGTAGTGGTTGCGCGGCTCTGCCTCTTCCGCCCCCCTCGCGGCGTTCCCTGTATCGATTCGTAAAACGGACCGCGGCGAATGCAAATCCGTATTATCATTATTCAAGCATATTTCGATAAAAAGTTAATCACACCGACGGTTTTCCGAATACGCGCGGTGCATTATTCATCCGGCCCGGTCGCGGAGGAATTATTTTCTGTAGTTTTTATTCGCCGGTCGCGCTGGGTGCTCGTCATTAAGGTGTACGGACACGTTTCGGCGTCTCGTCCAGCCTCGGTACAGCTAGATTTTCGAGGCGGGAACTCGCGTGGAACGCAGGCTGAAGTACTGACCTCGTATGTAAATAGATATGAGACGTTTATACGTCGTCCCTGTAATCTTGTCACGGTGTCGGGGGTGGTAGACGGACGGAAGTATGAGGTGGTTGGGAGGGAGGGGCGGCTAATTGGCTAACTTATGACGCGGGATGCAGCTATGAAACGTCGCGACGCGTCCCGGTGGTTCGTTAACGTGGCTTATGAGTTCAGTCCACAATAACTACCGACGGAAAGTTCGCCGGTGCAGGTGTCCCAGGCAAGATAAGATCGATTAGGTGCTAAAGTAACCGAAGAAGGATCGTCCGTCGCGCGCGCCGAGCCGAATTAAATTAGGGCGCCGCTGCGCTGGCTGGCTGGGCTGGTTTGCTGCGCGCTAAACTTCGCAACGTCGTCACCCCCGTCATCATATCGAATGGAAAAATTCGTCGTTGTCGTGGGTAAACCGCGCAATACGATCTGAAGCTTGTTCTATAAGTTAGCGAGAAATTAAAGGAAAACAAAAAGGGAATGGAGAGCGGAAAACGTCTCAGTGAATTACTAAGCTATTTTTTTGACGATAGATGTATTCGAAAATTCACCAAACGAAGTTTAAATTCGATAATGTTTCGAAGACTTCCTATTCTGATGTTTGATGTTTCGTTAATGCTGTTGATTTTGTCGTGAATTAGTCGGTATTAGAAGAATGAATTTTTGATTTTAATTTTTCATTCTTTTCTAATGATGTTTTTATACTGTGCGATAGAAATGTAATTGTACCAGAAAACAGTAATGAATAAACTTCCAGCCCCCGTTTCAATATAAATTTATTACTATTAAAAAATTTGTAGGATTTCGAAGAATATAAAGTACTAGCTCTGTGAGTTGTTTTGTTGTACGAAGGGTGTTGAGGTCAGATTGAAGTTCATGGATACCTTTACAAGCGAATATTATGGTCGATTCGATGTCAGTGATTGACGAGAATCGCCGATATCCGTGAAATTAGACCGCTAAAAGTGATATCAATGCAAGGAATTGGCTCGGAACTGAACTGCCGATGGAAATTAGAGTCCGCCATATAGACGGTATTGGTTCATGCCTGCCACGGAAGCTGTTACTTTGACGGAAATATTCCAGTCCGTTGTACACACTCGGTGCGTCTATCAGCGCGATTAATACGCGCGTCTGTTTGATGCATTTGCGGCGTCTGCGGCTCCCGCGGTTATCCGTCCGTGTAGAAACCTGTTTGCTGATCGATATTGCTAATTCTATTAGCTAAGAAATTATCGCAGATCCTGGGACCACGAGAGGCCAGTTTAATCAGTTCCTTGTTTCCCATGGCCCTCGATTAAGACGAACGAACAGACGATCTTAATACGTGCAGCGTTCAGATCAATTCTCTGATCAACTCTTAAAATCCTTCATATCTGTAGTTCTCATTTCATGCAGATTACACTTCATTACTATTAAAAAGCGCAACGACTGCGGATAGTAACCTCTTTCAAATTTATTCACGCCATTAGCAATGATAATGTTCTCATAAAACAGACCTGGTCTCCCGCAAACTTTACTATAAACTTAACAATAACTCTTATAACGTGTTCTTCTTTGACACAGCTTTTACAAGTTAATTCGAAATACAAAACCAATGCAATTTAGCGATTCGCGAAATTGTGTTACTTTAAAAGAGATCGACGAATAAAGTAACCTGATCGTAAGAATAACAAGGGGTGGAAGTTGCGATTAAGGGGCACGTTTCTGAACTGGCCGAAGATGTTTTGTTTGATAATCCTCGTCAACGACAAATTACCATAGAAAAAAGTACGAAATTACGACGACGGCGATATGAACGGAGACTACGAAATCCGCGTATTTATCGGAGAAGCAAATCGCCTTTTACCACTTTCATGGAGGTAAACCCGTCGCGGATATGCGAGTAAATTATTTTCACGGCGAACAGCGTTCCGCATCGCAGCGGAAACACCGTCGTGCGATTTAAGATTCGAGGATCAACCATGGAAACCCAGCCACGACACGCTAAACTTTTTCTGGAACCAATTTCCGCGCGATCGATGAATAATATTCTCGGGCAAATATTCAGCGACGGGTTCTCTGGATAAAAAGAAGCGGTTTTTGACCAACCAGAGAACGAAATTTCGAAGTAGCCCTTTCAAACCCAGCCGTGGATTAATTTTCCGCGATATTGTCATCTCTGAAGCATCAGTCACCCAGTGTTCCTCCGTAGCGGAGGAAACAGGAGTTGCACAACCATCGAATTACTTTGAGAGTATCGTTAACGGTGCGCCACGTTTAAATGGCAATACATTTCAACGGTAACCTTCACGGGTACTTCGGTACTTCGTGACAGTAGTGTTTGTCTTGTGTTCACTGGTTGAAATGTAATTTCGTCCTTGGAAAGGGGACGCGCCGTTATTGCTGAAACGGGTGAAACGATCTACTACGAAGCTTGCCGTCGCACGTTTATGTAATTAACTTCTCTGCGAACTTCGATGCCCGCGCCCGGTGGTCATCTTTTCATTTCGGGTTCGCGGAGCCCGGAGAATTAGAGCATATTAACGTCGCTTAATCAAACACAGATATTAAAGACGTCTCATTGAGTCGGTCAAAAAAGTTTCTGATTTTACTTTTTAATGTAATATATTATGACAGAAGAATAAATGTAATATGGTAAGTCAGGAAGAGGTGGCCCGCTTATTTTGCAAGAACCATTTCATCGTAAACATCATTGACACCTATCGAAACGAAATATATATGTAAAAGCAGATACATGTAACAAGAATAATTAAATAGATCTCAGTTCAAGATTCAGTAGACTGCTAAGAACAACTGAAAACATAGACATTTGACAATTAAAATGAGATCGGGCCATCAAAACCACCTCACCCGGAATTACCTCAATTCACTACATCGACTCATGTTAAACGTGAAAATTAGAATTTAACGAAGTGAAATTCGTCTCAAAACTTCCTTCGAAAATACTGCAAGATTCCAACTTTCTATCGCATGCAAATGGAGGTCCTGTTATTCGTCGTTTAATTGCCCGCGGAAAGATCAAATCACCCCCGTGAATGAAGTTACGGTCGATGTTATTTCAGGCCGATAACAGGGGAATCGATTCGCGACGCGTGAATTTTTCATTTTCCGTGCGAGGGCGGGGTTTGATTCAGTGAAATTGTCCGTGTTAAATTGGATCGACGCGGCCGGGTCCGGTTCAGATTTCCGGTAAATCGCACGTTAAAACGCAGACGGAGCGCGCCATTAATAACGGGCCGC
Source organism: Nomia melanderi (assembly GCF_051020985.1). Classification (NCBI taxonomy): domain Eukaryota; kingdom Metazoa; phylum Arthropoda; class Insecta; order Hymenoptera; family Halictidae; genus Nomia; species Nomia melanderi. Next base: position 3,222,998 of record NC_135004.1, on the reverse strand, counting down.
GAGGGGACAAGTCGAGGTCGACCTTCGAGCCGACGTTATTGACGCCGCACGGGTGTCGTAAGAAAATAATTACGCCGCTCCGAACAATGAGATACACAGCTGAATGCGCCGAACATTGGTGTCGGCAAGTTCCCGCTATCGCTATTCGACTGTCGGTGAAACGCGACGCCGGCATTCCGTTCAGGATTCCTTGTGTATGAGCCATTTATACGGATATTGCGTTCGGCTTGAGTTTCTCCGTCAGCCGCGCCGGCAAATTCTCGGTTCCGCATAGCTGCCCGGGATCGTAGATTATGTTCCCTAACAGTGCATTTTCAGCGGCCGGCTAGGATATCGTTACTTTAGTCCACGGTGCTCCACGGACACCTGATAGCGGACTGGAATCGTCCTCCGGCGTGGACACGGTAAACGAAAAGTAATTTCAATATAACCCATTCTCTATCAGTACTTCTATCGGTAACAATTACATTTCATTGAATGAAACATATCATCTTTACAAAACACAAATAATAATCAAGAAAAAACCTTCACGACTTCCCGTGCATTATACATTATAAAATGTGAAACATTGATCGTCGCAAACATGCGACGCTGGTAGGGAACGTGTTAAGGTAACTGGAATCCATTAATCCCGAACCGGGACGCGTCGACTGCGAGGAGAGCCGAGATTCCCGAGAAATCGTTTGGAAAAAGATTTTTCTGGTATACGTGTTTCTGTTCTGAAGTCTTCGGTAAGTATTCTGAAGGGTTTGTTACATATTTGCGTTGATGTTTGTTTACGGTGAATGCATTTTGATTACGTTCTTCTTATATTCTTAGAAGATACATTTTCCGTTGGATTAGGAGTTGACGAATTAATCATTGGAGGTTTAATCATTATTCTCGAATGATCGGCAAGATACAGTTGCCAATTAAATTGTACGAAGAAGGGATTTTCTATTTTACACTGCAGTTTTAATGGTAACCATGCACGAGAAATGTACTTTCGCTCGAAGTTGAATCAAGCAACAAGCTAGTTTAGTACGAATGTCTCCAGTGGATTACCTTCTCACAAGTATGCATTTGTTCAAAATAACCAAACTTGTAGACCGTAGATCGATCGGTAGCACCGTACATGCAGGAAAATTGGCGCGTGCAATCGTTGCGAATAAATATTCCTCTCATTCACGATGTGCGGGGCAGTTAATCTTCCAGCAGGAATGAAAGTTTCGATGAAACTTACCCATTTATTTCCATTGAACGGTGTACGCGTTACGATCGACTTCCTCGAACGGTTCTTTCAATCGGCCGGAGTGCGAGCGGACGGGGAACCACGCGAGGAATGTGCACGTCCGAAATTATATATTCGAAATGTTGGAAATAACCACCTCCACTCTGCATCACCCTTTATCTCCCGCCTTCGCCCCTCTCTGCTCTCCCCTTCGATTGTTTACGACGAAACGCTCGTTCACAGGAAAAGAGAGAAAATCTCCGCATCCGCCTCGAATGCTTATTCGACGCTCGAGAACCGTAGTCGAGGGTGCAGCCATTTCGAGTGGAAATTTTCAATGAACTTCCATAACGCGAAACCGGATAATCGCCGGCGAAACGATAGTCGCTTAAAGGTCCATTTACCGTAAAATCATTTCCGATGCAAAACCGGCGGTAGAGTGGAAGAGGGAGAGAATCGGCGAGGTCCGAGGAGACAGCCACGAAAAGATTTTCCCTTCGGGTCGATACTTCGATCGCGAAACACTTTTCCGCAGTCCGTGTAATCTGGCTTCGCGAGGGCGCGGAGAAACGATCCGGTTAATTGCCGTTTTTGCGGCGGTTTCGTTTTACAGCGGAGCCGTACCGTTCGCCTTTACGGCAACTTCCCGCGATCAGCGCGATATGAATCCTTTGCCCGTGGAGAACGGAGAACGAAAGGACACTTCCGCGATGTTTGCCTTTTCACTGTGAAACCGTGGTTAAGTGGTTGTCGAAGGTAAACGAAGAATGGCCGTGCAAGTGGCGCGCAAGGGGATGATGTTGAACGTGCGCTACGTCGAAGAGTGTTTTCTTGTGTTTTCGAATTTGTAATGCGATTCTTGAGGATATCGGTGATCAGTGGACTGCGGATATTGCTCGAAATTCAAGTTTTCTGAGAACGTAACTGGAAAACTGGAGTTACGAAATGATTTTCCTTAATGACTACTACCAAGAGTACTACTCTTTGGGTGTTTCATACATTTTTCCCTATCGCATTCCAAGAAATTTTGAAGTTCATATTTCCCATGCACGAAGATCGATAGTCTAGTAATTAGTATTTTACATGGAATTAAGATGTGTTTAGTTTCGACAGTGAACACAAGAAGAAAAAAGTCTTTATTTGTGTTCAGGAACTTCGAAGAACCTGACTGCAATATTTCTACGAGCCAACGAGCGGAACAGTAATCTGCATTTCAAATTTACCGCGCAATATTCGGTCGGCTCCGGGCCGGCAGCGAAGCCTTCGGAAAATAATGGCCGAAATTCGCTTATGTATTCGGGCAGCAATTACTTGGTTACTTTTATCGATGACGACTTCCCTTTGTCCCGGATTCCGTTGCCAGAGTTCCACGATTCTTCGTCCGGCAAGTACCGCGGAACTCGGTTAATTACCGGCAAACTATTATCAAGTTCCTGCGCTCGGCGTTGCCTTAAGAAACACGGAGCCGTTGGTAATGCCAACCGCGGTACAGTTGTTTTTTTAAATACATTAAACTTCGATTGCTTTAATCCGTGATTCCTGCTTAATATTATCTGCTCAAATGCTCGTATAGATTTCTCCTTCGTTTACAGCGAAGTTAGACCGTCAATGTGCCAACTGCATTTAAATCTCATCGAAATTCCAATTTCAATAAGTCACACAGTAAGGAAACCTAAAAGAAAAATCTTTAAAACCGTCGCGATGAAGAGATCGCTCAGACCGATCGCACCAGAGTCGTAGCCATTTTATGTAAGTATACCGATCCAGCAGTGTAAACGCTACCGCGCGAGAGGGTGCAGCGAAAAATTCCTAGCTTGAGAAGGAAGATCGCCGGGGCTGAATAAAACAAGGCGAAGGGAGTCATGAATTCCACGGGAAATTTCTTCCCGTTCGCTCTTTTCCTCGCGAAATTCAGCCGGAACTGCGTGAATGGCCGTGAAGAGGAAGTTCGAGACGCTCACGTTGCAAGGGAACTCGATTCCCGCGTCCTTGAGTCACCGTTTTCCTGTGGAACCGGGGCAAGAAGCGTGCGCCCGCCGCGCGGAGACTCGCAGCTACGTATCGGAAATCCGATTTGCCGGTTTAATTCGAATTCTTTCGCGGAATTTTACAGCAGCGCGAGACGCCGAACGGGCGACTACGTTTCGCAAGCGTGTCTGGTTCCATAGCGAATGAAAATATTCCCGAAACGCATGTTCCGGCGGCCTCTTCAATTTTCTCGTCGCCTTGACGGAACGCGATATGTCCGTGGATAATTCGAGATTGGAATTCCGCGAGCGTGCCGCTTTTCCTTGCCGTTCCCGCGCGATGTTTGCTCGCGCGCACACGACACCTTTCTCAATCGCGTCGGGTCGCGTTACCGCGAGCTCGCCTAATAAATCACCGAACAAACTCCGCTCGATTCTCACGGTGTCGTTTCGTACCGTGACGGAAATTTTTATTTCGCCCGTGTGCTCTCGATCTCCCACTTACCGACGAACGAAAGCGACGCGGACGGCTCGACTTGCGCCGAGACAGATCGGAGCTCGGATCGTTTCATGAAGAATTCAAAAGGATTTTGGATTTAGAGAACCCGACCGTGCTATCGTGTTATTGCGAGAATTATGCAGGTATTTCGGCGAGAAAGCCGAGTCTTGGACTATGCGAGATCAATTTGGACCATAACGTGACGGGAAACAGAAGGAAAGATATATATTGTCTATTAATCTGTTCGCTGAATGTTCCATACAGTGTATTTAAGGATCGTTCGAAGCTATCGAAGGCTATAACTGAAGTGTCTTGTACACGTCAATCGTGTCTAATGGCGAGGAAAAGATAAAATAGTACCTTTTAATACGAACAAATTATCGGGCATGCAGTTTTCAAACAACCATGTTCACGAATCAACGACGAACATCGTATAAACGACGAATAGGAATCGTTGAGCGATCAGCTTTAAAAGCCTCGGGTTCACCGAACTCTGCGGAACAGTTATGTAACCGAAGCTCTAGTTGAAAGTAAATATATAATTCTCGTGGAATAATACATTTCCAACACACGTACGTAACTGTTACCGTGATGTATAAACGAGCGGCAGCGAAAATTTATGTGGGAGCGGCAAGATTACACATTACGAAATCACTGTTTGAGGTGAGTAGTTTTAATAACCTATAACATAAACGAGTCCGCGCTCGTTACCCGGCCATTGTAGGTTGGCCCGATCCCACAGCTCTCTGCAGAAAATTTACAGTCACCGCGGACGGGACGCATAATTGCGCTCGTGAGCGCGCACGGGAATTCTTGGTCCACCGTAGGTATCTGAGCCGGTTACTGGTCGCGAACTAGATGGTCTAATTTGATTTGTCTAATTCGTCTAGTTTCCGCCGCACGCATTCGGACCTGGACCGCGTTCCAATTTAAGCCAATTATCCGGGGAACGACAACCGAACTCGACCAATCAGGAATTTGTATTTCCTTTGGGAGCTGGCAGAGTTCGCGGGACGCGGACACCCGTAATCTTGGAAAGAAAAGTTGGACGTGGCCCCGTCCCAAGGACCCAGCGCGGCGCGGCGTGGCGGCAGGCGACGCGGGAAAAGTTACGTCGTCCGTCGCCGATGTTCCGGCGACCCGGAGCTAATCTCTCGGATCTGAGGAGAAATTAACGAGCGGCACCCGAGGAGCTCGTTAACGATTCGTGAATTATGAATCGGCGCGAAGGTAACGGCGAACTTTCACTCCGGTCACGGAGCAGATTGGATGACTCACGCGCGAGACAAACCGGAACTATCCGTTTGGTTCTTTTCCAGTGGAATCGGTTGAATTCCAATATCAGCGTTGTAGCTGTCGTATACCCGGATTAAATATTTTTTAACATTCGCTAACGGTAGAGATATTTTACTGAGATGCTAGCGGAGGCAACTGTGTTGAACGTCGATCATGTTTCTAATTACAGTTCCCATGCGCTATCGATGCCAGGAATCTCAGACATATACAACTGTGTATTTAATCGTGTGATTAATATCAGTTTGATAGGAACCATTCGCGGTATTCGTGTTCCAGAAGGTAAACTTGAGTTTTACAGGCTTAAAGAGAGAAAAGAGGAAAACTTGGCTGCTGGCGGCAGAGATAGGTTTGTAGTTTTTCCGACCTAAACATTTTAGTCCTCTAAACCAGATTACGTTACAGGGAAACGTTAGTTTCTCGCTGTTCAAGGAACAACGTATCCCTTTTCTCCGGTAACGGCCGAACGTTTGATTGATGCGCGATTAACTGCAGTTGCGAATTCGGTCGGAATGTCTGGGATACTTTGCTGGAAACTAGCGCGAACTTTCTTTTCGTGGTCCTCTGTCTAACGAGCATTACTCATTGTTAACAATACCGAAAGGGCCCGGCACGCGGCTTCGGTCGCTCCATCGAAAAGCCGTCCGAACCGTTTCTCGATACTGGTGGTTACAAAAGAAAATACGGAAAAAATCACAAAAAAACAACGACGATACACCGGCAGCCAGTCCTTTGATTGTTTCGCGTTAACGCGCGGTTATCGGTGGGCGGCCACGTCGCTCGATGATCGATAACTTCGTCATTTATCGCGTTATAAACGAGCCCCGTCCCGCGGCGCGGCGCGGCGAGCTTAACCAACGCGGACTCCCTTTATTCTCGCCAACGATTATACTCTTCGTGACCGATCAATCGATCACGCGATACAGTAATTACGTATCGTTCGCTGATGACGGAAAAGAAAGTTCGACCGTTCTCTCGTGGTCCCCCGTGCCTTGAACGCTTTCAAAGACACTGCCACGCCGTTTCTGCGTGGAACACGCAATGGAGTCGTTTACCGGGATCGCGTTCGCCGATCCGCCGCCACCGCCCGCATCGTTTAGAGCCGTGATCGCGTCGTGACTAGACTCTTTCAACTCTTCGTCGAAATTCGACACATATTAATCGCCGGGCGCAATTCTCTCAGCTCGGAACGAAATTTCCAACGGGAGACCCGTTAAAGATTAGAATATTCTAGAATCATTGTACGAGCGCGATTATTAGAGAAGTTGGTGCAACGTGAAATGATTTGAAGAGAAAACTCGATCGAACCGTAAAAGCCACAGAAAATTCACACGAAATATGGATTTTCATAAGATATCCCAAAAGTCTCTAAATTGGAGAAAAGGTAGCTGTTATACAGCTTTTCTTAAGAGTTTAAATCTTTCATCCCTACTTTTAAAGGAGTTTTATATTCCAGGCGTACCGAATTTTGTTCCGAATTATTACGGATTATGGGAGATAGCTGCGTTTTCAATGTTTTTGGAATTTGGATTTGAAAACACTTAAATGGGAAAATGCGATCCATTTGGATTTTGAAGCAGTGTACGTTGGTAACGTACACCGTGTTCCATTTGATCGCTTCGGAAGTAATGCATGAAACTCGAAACGGGCGAAATTTCACCGTGAATATTGACAAAAAAAGAGATCACCGTGAAACGAAATACAATGTCGGCTGCCGAATTCGCATAATTGAATAACGCTCCAAGTACGGTAAAGTGTAAAATGGTATTAAAAATGGCGCGGCAATGGAGCCGCTGATTAAGTTCCCGGAAATTACGTTGTTGCGCGTTAAATAAGAACGCGCATAGAAATAATTTGAGCGGCACACAGAAAATGGCGGTTGTGAAGGATGCGCGACGCGCGCCGGTAGCTAGCGTATTAATTAAGCCGGAAATGTACACGGTGGTTGAACGGACTGAAATTTTATGAAATAATTCGGTAACATCTGAGCTGAAGTGCATTTTCATAAAACCGCCGCTGTAATGTACTTACTTACTTATGTTATTCGCAAAGGCTTAAACGAGTGCCGAGAAAAATTCATAGTTGCGCACGGCTCAACGGAAACACCGTGCGGCTACTCGACAGGTTCGTTCGCTCTCGAAGTGTACGGACCGGCCCTTTTGTTTTGTTCGGTAAATTTATGCACATAAAATCTCCATTTATAAATGCCAGCTTCTCCCGCGAAAACCGGGCCGGTTATAAACAAAACTGAGAGGAAAAAATCGCGCGATTTATCTGCGCCGCGCATTTCGGGAATCGCGGCGATTCTCGGCCGGTCGGAGGTTCCCAGATGAATTAAGTGACAATAACGACGAGCGGCGGCTCGCGGCGAATTTCTCATGAAGTCGAAAAATCGGCGCGGGAATGGACCAATGCGCACACGCAAGTTTGGCTCCGAAATTATCGAGACTGGAACTGGTCGAGCTTCGCCGTGCATTTTCATAATTATAACCTTCTCTAAACGGTCGAAAGCGGAGAAAAATATTAGTAGAAATTAGCTTGACATGTCAATACCCAAAAAAGTAGCGAAACTTTCTGTATGACGAATAAATATTATTGGTTGATCGAAAAAGTTTCGTGTATGGTAAATAAGGAATAGAAACTAGTTGCGCACAAATTAATGTACCGCATTGGAAATCAGTTTTACAAGCACGAGCGAAATCTCGTTGCAAAATGAACTCTTCATTTCCTGCGGCTGAAAAAGAACGAAATACCAGACATACACACGTTTCCGAAATTTCATCTACAAAATAACTGGAGCTTGATTTTCAGCCGAGCGCCCTCGTCCTCCTTTAAAACCTAACCCAATTTCCGTGGAACACGCGTGTCCGTCGTAGGAAACCCCTCTCTGCCTCTACCGTCCTGTTTCGCCCTCTCTCTCGTTCCCTGCGAATAGGTCAGGAAGAGGCACGAGGACACTGGACTGCGACAAATCTCCGTGACAGTGTCGCGTGCGATCGGCGCGGGTATTTTCAGTTGAATGGGGCAGAAATCCTGGAAGCTGATGCGACTGCACCTACCCGACCCCACACGTACACGTACAAACTTGCGTTGAAACGGTCCGACGGGGAGCGTCACCGCGGGAACCACCCTTCCTGAGTAAACGCGACGTGCCACGGCCTGTTTCTAACGCGTGACGGATCGTGGGGAGTCCTGGGGTCCGTTTCGAGGACAGTCGGACGATTTCGAAACGTCGAAGCGAGAGATTTTCGAATATTGGCTGTTCCCTGCGCCAAAAGCCACGTGACAAAGACGTTATACGGTATCAAGTGCGATTAAATCTCACTGCAACGGTATCAATTTCAAATTTTACATTTTAAGTAACGAAAAGGTGATAATATTTGAAAATTTACAGTTTACAGCGATTTCAAAAGAACTAAGTAGGTTTTGATGCTTAAAATATTTCAGCTTGTATTTCCTGAAGAATCTACACCTTTTTCGGGATTCTAATCTTTGAGACGTTACACGAGACGTGCCACGGTTTATTGGTAATGCGTGAACGATTAAGGGGAATTCTGGGTCTGTTTCGGGGATAGTCGCACTATTTCGGGGTGGATTTTTCGGCTCAGACCCTTCGCAGCGCGAAAATTCACGCGCAAGGGGGGCTGGGCATGCTCGGGTATAATTAAATCGGAACGAGCACGGTCTGCCATTAATGCTGCTTCAAATTAACCGGCGGTATGGCCCTGCGTTAATGCGTGTCATATTGTGGATTAATAGGATGCGACGGAACGCGGCAACCTGACGCATTCGGTCGGCCATAATTTTGTCAGCTAAAGCGAACGGCAACGTTAATAACGTCCGAGCGTTGGCTACCTTTATTCTGATGATACGCTCTGCTCGAAACCGTTGTTGATTCGAGAAGCCGTTTTGCTAATGGTGCGTTTACAACAGCCGAACGAATGCTCGTTCAGCCAGCACTCGCGCGAAATTGAAGTCCAAACCGGCATTCGTTCGTTCCCGGTAAATAATGCTCGGTCGATTTTATAAATAATTGCTTTATTCGTGGAATATTTCTGAGTGCTCGACGAATAAATTCGGCCGGTTTTAGAAACAAATGATTTATACAACAAACTGTTTCGCACGCTCGCGGAGTGCTCGCTCGGTTTTAGGAACAAATGTTGTTTGCCGAATATTTCTGAATGCTCGATTGATTGTAGAAACGAATGCATTATTCGCGGGAATATTTTCCCGAACGCTCGATCGATTGTAGAAACAAATGCAAAAGTGAGATGGAATAATTTGTCCATGCTCTTCTTTGCGCTACCATTCGTTCGACTTTGCGACGAATATACCTTGTTACTGTTCATGCCAATAAAAATTCAAATTTATCAATGGTAGAGCTCGAGTGTGCATACTCTCAGCTATTATAAACGCACCCTAACGTCATCAGGTTTGTGGGACACCGGGGTGCGTGCGAGTACGTGACATTCCGGAGGAATTCGCGCGTGCGTCCGTGCATACGAAATATTTGACGGGTGAGAAAAATGACATCTGGGAAAGTGAATGAAAACCGACGGCCGTGTCGATACATATTGAATGGCCCGAAAGGTCGAATAGATTCGAGGCGAGCGTGTTTGCGCGGAAGGTGTTTAACTCCAGGGGCGCAGCTGTCTTCCTTTCGTCAACACGAGATAGAAGGTCGAGATTCGTTACCATTGGTTTCCGTTAAAGGAACGAAGTGACAATGATTTTATTCGCGGGAGAATAAAATTCAATTAATAATTGTTTGTATATTCCTGTTGATTATGGGTAAGCATAGGATCGCTGTTGCCCACATTTCACTTAAATTCAGTGAATAATTATATATTATATTATAATTTATATTATCATATATATTGTCATTATATAATTCAATGAATAATAATTACTAACTTATTAAAAATATGTTTAATGCAACGGCGCTTATTCAACAACACTGCCGAATGTATAGGAAGTAGCTGACAGTTAATTAAAACTTACTCTGGTTAGATAGAAACATGAACGAGTGAAACGCGTGTTGTTCGCGGCGTAACTCAATACTTCTGCTGATTACGTTAAGCTATTCGTCCTGTTGTTCCGCGTCGCTTGTAAATCCTTCGTAGCACTTAATTCGAGACTGAGTTGTTCACAAGTTCGGATAATAGAATATGATGTTCCGATCACCGCTGTCACGCAACGTCGGGTTAACTTTTGCGAAATCGAGAAACAATTAACAAACCAATGCTGCCGCTCTCGCGATTTACCAACGGGCTTCCGCGGAAGCTGAAAAGAACGCGTCACACGTAAATAAACAGCGAATGGGGGAAAAGAGTGCTGACTTCGCGTCGCGCCAAGTGTGCCTGACCTTGGACAAGGAACGTCGTCGCTTCACGTTTCACCCTCTTCTGGGAAAACGCGTACACGTGTACTGTGAACGCCTGGTAAAGTAAAGCTCACACGTCGGCACGTGTTCGTGCTTCGGAATCTAACACGTTTATGATCAACGCCTGATGAAATATGACTTTAAATAGTGAGCTATAAGTGAGCTGTACTAACCCCTTAACAGACCGGAAGTATTTTAAGTTTACTTACCGCGAAAAAATACTGTAATATAGATAACAAGCGGAAACAAATTCACAGAAATGACCTAATACAATACTCAACACATTAATTGTAAATATTGCAACAATAACACTGTTGAAAATAATAGAATAATTTTTGTCGCCATATACGAGGCGTTGGACCCAGTAAATAAAAGTGCCATGCCGCTTATATGCCGTCCGTTAAGGATTAAAATACCTTGCTCGTCGCAGCGAGTTTTTAAAAATGTTCAACAAACTATTTCTGGTGTTGTTTTAAAAGATTCTTATTCCACATAAATTAAGAATCTATTTTACCTTACACGTAATATCATTTTCTAGTTTGAAGTTACTTATTCGATTCCGCCGATTCCCTAATGCAATTACGAATTGCACGAATTTCAATGCCTTATTCCCTTACAGCCTAGAAGCATCCTAAAACAACCCTCCAACGAAAAACGTTCACCAATCCGCGCATCACACGATCTACCGGAAAGATCACACGTGCCGCGGCTAAAAAAGGAAAACAAGGAAGCAGGAAAACAGCAATGAAAGCTTCCAAAGCTCCCACGCTGACAACCCGGATAACAGTGGTCGGCCGCCCCTTCAGCGGGCACTTCAATTAACACTTTAAAACATGCAACGAGCGTCGCGCGTGTCGCGGTCACCCGCGTTGCATATTTGATGCGTCGTATGGCGACCGGTCACCGTGCAAAAGGGGATGATCGTGGAGTCGCGGGTGGCCGTGCGGAAGCGTGGCCGGCACGCGGACGGGTGCAGTGGTAAACGAGAACCAGGAAGACAAAAGACACAGAGAGAACTCGGTGGACACGGAGGAGTAGAAGGGGAGCGTTCCGGGATAGGTGTTGCTTTTATCTCCCGTTTGATTGAAATCGTGTCGAACGATCGACGAAGCAGAGGGCGAGTAGGCGGGCGCGAGGACCCTCGTCAAAAGGATTTCGCTTTGGCCCGCGATAAAATTGAAAAACGCGACGGTTATCCAATTAAGGGAACTCGGTGACCGCCGTTGGTCGAGATTGATGTAGATTGCGGTTTCTGATACGGGGACAAAATGGCAGGGCCGGTGACCGCGAACGATCACTCGTTCGGAAAGAGGGTGAAAAACATGAGGGGTTGCGGGAGAGTGGCGGGTTCGGAGGTCGAAAACGAAGATACGCGGTAGAAACGACCGCGATGACGACCGTGTGTGCGGACCGACCACCCCGTCGATATCGAGGGGGTAACAGCGCGGGTCGCCGTTGTCGTCCCGGGGCTTACGAGCTTCCGATGCCTCCTATAACGTTGAATTATTGTAGACATAATAGGGCTGACACCGCATCGGCGCCCCTCCTCGATAGGTATCGCCGCAGCCCGTCCCGTGCATTTAGCTCTGTGGTTATTGACACTGTATTTCGGGCCTGTCATACGCGCGTGCACACGTAGCGGGCACGCTTTCGCGCGTGTGTGCGAATTACGTCACGAACGACCCGCCATCCCTTGTCCAACCCCCGCGCAGTTTGCTGGTAAACTTGCACCGCTGAATCGACGGGACAAACAAATCCATCAGTCAGAGACAGGAAACGACGTACGTACGGTGACCAGGGGTTGTCCCTGTCCCGCATAGAAGCCTGTCCTCGTAACCAGTCTTCTATTTGGCTGAAAGCCAGCTCGATTATTATTTCCGAAACCGAAATATTCCAGCCGCCAACTCTCTCTCTCTCTCTCTCTTTCTCTCTCTCTTTCCCTTTTTCTTTTTCTTTTTCTTCCTCTCTCTCTCTCTCTCTCTCTCTACCACTCTCTCACGTTCTTTCTGTCCCGTTACCGGGTTCGATGCGTCAACTCCGGCTGCCGTGGAGAACGAGGTCGCGAAACGGACGACGGCGAAGTGGCAGGGGATGAAATAACGCGCAAGGTGTTCTCGCCGCGACCGAGAATCGCGAGACGCTAGGCGGGTGGCGGTTTCACGATAGCGCGTCGCATTTCGAGCGAGAAATTTATTCCGGCTCGAGCGCGCCACCCTCGAGAGCCTTTCCATTTATCGCGTTGTTCTCGTCGATATTATGCAAATAGTGTTTTCCGCCGGCTACCCCCGTTCTGCGGATGGTCGTTTATCAAACCCTGATTTAATCGGGCACTCTCTTTCCAGCTCGCCAACGATAATCGAATTTAATTAGACGGGAGTGGAAACGACTCGGAGTGTCCCGCGAAGGATTCGTCGGTGTTTTTCGAAGATTTGGAGATGAACGTTAAGTATCGAGATTTTCAGGTGTTATCAAGATTTTGAGTTAAGCGAGGGAAGTTCGGGGTGTCTGCGAGATAAACGTTTCATCCGTGCTTGACGGGTATCGTTAGGAATATTGGTAAGCAGATGCGTCTATGTGAATATCGGCTCATTTGATGTTTACCGGTTGCCAATCTCCGCGCTTGGCACCCCAGCCGCAGGTGGTTGACAAGTGCAAAGGTAACTCTTCTAACAGGAATTACGGTCTTTTAGTTGAAAAATCGGTGTCGATTAAAATGACGATCCAAGCACTGGCGTCCACCTGAATTTGGACAAACTTATTTTTGTAATGTCCCCAATTCCTTACTTATATTATTAATTCATTGTGATTATATTAGCTTGGCGGAATCAATCTGATATTCGTTAGTCAATCTAATCTAGGGATCGACTTTGTAGAATATTTAAAGGGATCTTGCAGAGAAGGGACAAGAACTTGCAAAAGTGTATTGTTCCCTTCCCGATCGTGATTCGTCGGTATCGCGTGAAATTGGGTGTAATTTGTGCGGAGTGCGAGTTCTGTGATCGCGCAGGGAAACGAGATATCCCTGGTACGGGCAATCGTTTCGTCGTCCGTCCCGTCCCCGTTTTCAGTTCCCCGCCTACTTTCCCGTCGCTGCATGAGTCGCACAATTTCACTTAACTCGATTAAACCGCGGGGCAAGCGGTTTTTCCCCTCTTTTTCTCGCCGCCCGGAACCTCCACGGGTCTTCGTGATTTACTTCCGATATTGCCGCCGGGACGATATTTTATCCGGGAATTGAAAAACTCGCGATAGCGTGATCACGACGTACAGAGACACGCGAGCGAGCAGGTCTGGCCGTCCCCTGGACTGGGAGATAGGGGGCCCAGCTTCCGCCACGAGATTGATCTACATGACTTACGGCGCGTCTGACTCATCCGAGCAACCGAGATCGATTCGGCCGCGGGACCTATCTGCTTCACTTATAGTAATTACAGATTTGATTTCGCGTAATGTTCCGGGGCTCGTTATTCTGTCAGGGAAATTGAATACTTGTATTTGAATGAGATGGATCGATTAATTTTAAATCGAGGTTAAAGTTGCATGTTTCAAGGTTCATTCCTGAATTTTAATGTCCACGACGTTAATTTTAAATAGTCCACATTGGCGCATGACTCACTCTGCAGCTGAAACTTTAATACTAAAACTACGTATCAGTCAAAATAACCGGTTCCGATTTGTTTGTTTCGCAATTATTGATATCTGCAAAGCATTCAATATTTGAAATGATCTTGAAAGTAAATAGTTTAATTTGAATGTTATAATGAATCTCTGAAAAAACTGAAAATAATCTATTGTTAATCTGTTATTATTAATCGATTATTGTTAATCTATAGTCTTAATGTTAAGGAAAGTCGTTCTGGATTCCTCAATCTGAAAAGGATTGCTTCATTTTCAGAGGATCGAAGCTGCTGATATAATAATTCCTGGTTTTCATGAAAACACGAGCAGTACGGCGATCCGAACCATCTCTAATTTTACTTATACTACGTCGCATTTCAATTCGAACAAAATCTCCAACGTCGATGATAAAAAGTGATCCAGTTCAGTGTGGAATTACCTCACAGGACACGTAAATGGAAACAACGAAATATTCCTATTTGTTTATAGATATAGGAGGGTCGTTCACGTCCAAACAAAAGTTTAATTTTTGGACGGGTAAAGAAACAAAATTGCGACCAGCGTGAAACATTTATTTTCCAACGTAATTTCTATTTAAATTGCGGCATTTTTTTCAGTGACGCGCCAATGCGTTAACACGTTGAGTGTCGCGCTAAATTCTCGTGATTTTCCACTCTCGACGCGTGGACCGCTATATTACTCCATTTATTGTACGGGCTGTACGATTTTAATTTATTAGTCGCTTCTAAAACGTAGAAAATACATCGTTCCAAATACTAACGAAGCGTAAGTAATTGTTAAAACATATTACATATAAATTTCAGACCGTACAAGCTAATTTTTTATCTCTCTCATCTCTACCGAGCTTCATTATACCTGACCAGTTTCTTTGCTGAAAAATATTCACCTCGAGTTTCTCTCTGCATCATCTTTATTCCTGTGCCCTACCTTTTTTCTGCTATTTTTGCTTGTTTACTTTTTCTCGGGAGAACTTTATGAACTTCATAAAATAAACCGACGCCATTTTTGTGAAGTGCTCCGTTGAACTTCATGCTTCTTTCAGTGAAAACGGGACGCCATGCTGGATGTTTCTCCTCTGTTTTACCGTATCGTAAGAATTCCGTGTTACATTTGTTAATTATCGTGCCCAGTGATTCGAAACTTTGAATTGTTTCTTTTAAACAAAGAAAATGATCATTTCCCGCGAAGAGAAACAAATGAAAGAAAAGGGAAAGTATCTGGTACCAATAGATTTCATAGAAACTCAAACTGAAACGATAAACGTGCGTTACGTTTCCATACGGGTTTGCGTTTGTAAGTTATGCAAAGATTCGACGCAAATTGCAGCGCTTATCGTGGCAGTACACTATTAATTACATGCATATCGTATCACTTGTCACGTTAAAGTTTCAATATAGAATTTCATGCGCGTAATAAATTGGTTTGATTCCAAAATTCGGAACGCGTTCAACACCCGCCTTCCCAGATTTACATAGCGCAGGCAATCGATAAAAAACAGAATTTTCAAATAGAATTATATAACATGGACGAATTGTAAAATTCGTTATGAAAGTTTCAACTATTGCAATTTGACCCTCGAAAAAGTAAATATGTTTTAAACAATGAAAATACCAGGATCCCAATAAAATGGACACGTAAATGTATCACCTCTGAATGCTCTCTAACAAACTGGTGGTAAAATAATGTTTCCCTTTTCAGATGTATAAAATAATTTATCACTTCCCCATTGCTCTATTTAATTGAATAAATGATTCTCACTATTTTTTATGATAATTATGCTTTTTTCGGATGTGTAAAATAATTTACCGCATGTTCGTTGTTCTATATAATCGATTGAATGATTGACGCCATTTCTTATGATTCCATTTCAGTGAGTTCCTTTGACTCTACTTTGACAGTATTGCGAAAGCCTTCGATGTTGAAAGCACAAACCGATTAACGAGTATTTTCGCGTAATGGACACAAAATGGTCGAAGATCGCTAGAGGCTGTTTGAAGACCACCAACAAATTCACAACACACCGTAACAAGCTATAACTTGTCCAGAAATTTCTTGCGGCAAGAAGTCGGCAATATCGTCTAACTCCGCGCGTCTTGAATATCCAACTACTTAAAAGATCAATTTGTCAGGGCAAGCTACTTTCCTTGAAGCAGCGGCCTCTTCGTTGAAACCTCTATCGCTTGATCCACACCAGCAAGCCGTTTATGGTTCGATCGTGGTTCGTTTCGACCGAATATTCACTTTTCTGCATCATTCCAAGTCATTGATTCGAATTTCTTCAAATTCCATGCACATGACTGACAACGACATGTCAAAGAAACAACAGGAATGAAAATTTTAAAACACTTCAAGGAATTAATATCATTCGTCACAACATGATTTTCTACATTTCAGACAACAAAATTATAAAGTTTTAGGTAGAATATTAAGCTTCGTATATTAAAATAAAATAGCTTTATTAGATTAAGGAAATGTATGTATATCTCCCGTTAGTTCATTTCGAAGAATGTCATCTACGCCTCATCGGAAAGTGTCGAATATTTCTACTGAACAGCTTTCTAGTGAGAAGGGTTAAATCATAACAACAAGTGTTCCCTAGAAAAGTGGAGGAAATTCCTTTAGTCTCTATCCTCCTCGCCTGTTCTGGAAGCCCGATGAATCGTTGATGAGCGAAAAGAGTATTTCAAATTTTTCCACGCGTGTATTTTTATGGCGTTGCTTTAACTCGCGATTAATTATGCACAAAAGAAGAACGCCGGCGGGCACGTGGCCAGGGCTGCCCAGAGGAATGAATAAATAAACGAGCATGCTACTCGATACGATTAAGGGGTTATGATGATGTTTTATCGGACGCGACATGCACGCTCGCCCGCAATTTTACTCCCCCGGACGACCCCTCGACCCCTGTTAGTTATTCCAGTTCTGTGACGCACATGACGTGAACGACGCTGACTTTTCGCTGCGAGTTCCGCGCATGTTGTTCCAGTGTCGTTGCACGACTATTGCACAGTTATTATTATACACCCTGACGTCGTCGCAGCGATAATTTTTATTCACGCGCGGCAATATTTCGCGTCGTGACGATTCGCCGACAAATAAACACGAGCTAACTTGCCGAGATCACGCGCGGTTCCGCAAAGATCACATGTTTTTACGAGCATTCAAGCGTTCTTTAACGCCCCGAGTTTCAATTAAACGAAACAGCAGGTTAGTTTTAATTTCAGGTTTTCAGTTTTATTCTTCTGTATATTGTTATCGTTTGCAAGGGTTCTTCCAGAGGCTGCTTCAGTTTCACCGTTATTAATAATGCTTCTATTCGTTATAATTTCCGCGTCTACTTGATCCGTAAATGATTAATGATGGATCGGGGTTCGCTAAATAGTGAATAATTACAGCCAAACTCGAGCAACGTTGAGTTTGTTTGCGGCCTTTAATGGGCTTGCAAAGTCTGTTTCGTGTTATTAATGGAACACTACGTTTCTTGGTCGACGCGACGTTTAGATAGAATCAGAAAACATTCAACTGCCCTTCGTGAAATAAGTGGGCGGTAATTTTGATAGAGGTGACGCGCGCTTGATTAGAAAGGCTACTTCTGCTTCAATTACTAGACCCCTAAATTGTACGACTTAATCTGCTTCTTATAATTTGTAGTTAATGACACCGCTTGTTAATACTTGAACCTTTACTTATAGTTTTATTTCTTCTTGCCCTTTCATTTCACGAATACATAAAACAAGGAAAAGTAGAATAATTTAAAATTGTAATCAAATTAGCTAACAATGAATCAAATCAGTTGCACATGAGTATATAATTTTGTTTTTCATTTAATCTATTTGTCTTCGTTTTATAAAGACAGTTCGTTTCCAAGAGGTCTTGGAAATATTTTTCCTCAAAATCAGATAGTAACAACATTGTTCCTCAAACTCACATATTTTTTTATATATGACACACAGACTTTCAACATTCGCGAGGCAAATCCGCGATGCGAAGGTGTCATCATTCAGTGGCGCGTGCTTAATTGCGACACGTAAAGCCTCCAAAGGTGACTAACATAGTGCGAAGCACTTTCATTGAACAAACGCTCGAGAGGACTCACGGGTTGCCACTAGTACAATCGTTTGTGTCATTCGATTTGCCGTCACTCGACAGAGGAGGATCATCTTAAAAATTGCATTAAACCGCGGCGCACCGTTGTTCGATCATCATTTGAGACTGAGTCTACCACAGCTGTAGACCGTTATAGGCGGTGATCAAGATGTCATATTATTTAACACAAAATACTCGAAGCTAGATATTTAATACCTAAATCTCTGGTTTTTATCGTTACGTTACTTTAGCGTGTAACCTAGATTGAATCCGTTAATTCAATGTTTCTGTCAGTCGCTATCGGTTTCCATGAAAATGATAAACCGTCATGGACGGTTAACATGACGGATAAACGATAATCCAAAAAATTTAAATTACTTTACAATCGTGCTTCCACAAGGATGATAGTTGTATCTGGTTTTAACGGATGAAATGAAAAAGGTACCATACTTCAAACAGACTGAAATGAAAAATCAATAATTTGCATAATACGATAAAGCAACTGATATGTGGTTCACTCGGCTCGCGATCCAACTGGGACAGTTACAGGACACGCAACAACATCACAATGGCGGCCATTTTTGCCGTAACGAAAGGGTTAAACACGCGTATCTGGGTCATCTTTTACAATCGAGCTGAAAATTCGGAATAATGCCGATCCACCGATTGTTCGCAACTCGTTTAGAGTGGAGCTGATTGCAATTGTTCCGATACGCAAAGCGTTTAATCGAGTTCGTCATCAAAACGGACTGCGTTTGCCTTTTGGTAATTAATATTATAGCCCTCGACGCACAACGCTTGATTGTAAATATTTTCCGGGATATCGTTTATTGAAAGGAGACACGCATGTTCCGTTGCAACGTTGTCACCGGCCGAATCGAATCAAAACGAAACAACCTGCTCGTTTCTCGTCGAACGTTACGGGTCGAGAACTACTCTGACGAAGTTATAAACACGTCAACGCATTTCCGTTAACGGTGTTACCCCAATTACGTTCGACGTCCGCGGCGTGTCGATCAGTTCGAGCAGCAGTGGAACGGTAAAATGCTCCCTAATCGATTTATCGTAACGAGCGAAAAAACAGAGCGAGGCGAAAGACCAGAAGAGACAAACGTTAATTATTAATGTTCATTAGCTGAAAAAATTTTGGAAGGATAGTTTCGTCAATATATAAAACAGTCAATTTTTAATCACAGCCACTTTTATTTTGTAAAGTATTCATTATGAATGATTAACGACCCCTTTAACTCTCATTCATGACTTGTATTAATTTAATGTATTGCGATAAATATAAAGAATGGTGGTAGCAATATAACAGATAAACCGATTAACCCTTCATTTAATTAACGAAATTATAAAGTATTACATATAATAGTAAGCTTTTTATACTAAATGAATATATGAATTAATCAAATAAAATTCAAATTCATATACAAGCTTTGTTTCTTAATTTTCGTATATTGTTTCATTACTCAGTGTCGAAGAATATTGTCTATATCTCATCGAAGAATATTCAATATTTTCAGTGAAAAACTTTCCAGTGCAGATGATTATTACATATGCTACATTATTTTAGTTTTAATTTTCTCTCATAAAGTATTCCGTACTAGTATATCTAAAATGTTGATCGCTAATCTATACTCCAGTTCCGCTGCCATTCAAAACGTGTTAAGAAATTTCGCGACGACGTTTCGCAAGTTCTTCCTGCTTCGTGTGACCACCGACACCTCACAGACGGCTGGTTCCCCCTTTCACTCGTTCCGAAAACATTCAGAGAAACTTCAATCCCGCGTCCTTAGAAAGTACTTTCGCGAGCGCAACAACGACTGACGAGCACGCCAGATACTACCCACTCTACGAGCTGCTCAAACTTTATCAATTATACTACTTGTGTACGATATTAATTCCAGTTTCCGCGTGCTCCAGCCGTCCACTTGAATTTCTTTCTGTCGCAATATTAAGCTCGAGTAATTTCCCCCGTTCAAGCTCCTTAAAATGCTCGAGCGCTCTGGTGTTGCGCTCGCAAGGGCGCAGCCGCGCGTTCTATTACCTCGTAAAATTACCTTCCGCGCGGTGGCCTTCCAACAACGGTGGCTTACTTTTCCGCGTTGCGGAAAATTGAGCCGCAGCCGTTATCGGCCCGGCGCGCCGCGACTGAGGGACGAATTCGAGCACGGTGAGCGCGACTGGCCGTCGCGCGGCTGCCATTAATGTCATTTTAACGCGTCGCATTCACCTCGAAATGCCCGATTCAGCTGAACAGATATGAAAAAATCTATACTCGCCAAAGGGAAGTCAGTCGCTAATCGCTTGCCGCTGAACGTATTATCCAGGATTAATGAAATTTTTATGGGCAATTATTCTTTACAGGTGGAGGTAAAACGTGCATGGCTTCTGTTATTGGTTGTGCATGCTACGATGGCCATTACGGGTGCTTTGGTTTAATTATTTTAAATTTCTCTTGATAGAATCGTGGATACGTTATTTGATAACAACTACTATTGCATTATGTATTTAAATATATAAGTGTGTAAATAGGATACTGTTAAGTAATCTTTCTTCTTTTCTTTTGAGCACTGGCCATCGTGATTTTCATTAAAACTGTTTGGAACATCTATTAACTGTTTAATAAATCAAAAAACGTGCCCTTGACATAGCATGAAACAACGTAATTCAAGTTAATAAATGAATATAATTTGATTTGAAAGAACGATTTTCATGAATATATTCGAGGGAACAACCAAGTGGGTAAAAACGTACATTTGTTGAATGAGTAATTCCTCGAATGTATAGTAATCCCTTTAATACACTACTTTCATATTGGAGGATGTTTGTCTACCGAGGTAAACACACATCGGGCACTGTGCGTTTCCAAGGAGTTATTGTCACAAGTGCGCGGGAAAATTTGTTTGCAGACACGCGAGCATCGCAGCGTTCACGCAGTTCCGACGCGAGCTGCCGTGGCTAATTAAAAGCGGCTCTTAAGCCTGGAGATCAAAGCGTCGCGAAAAAAAAATAGTGGCTTCACCCCTTAGACCGCGGCATCGAGCGCAGTTGAACGCTGCTATACGTATCCGTCCGCTGCAGGGATTTGTTCTCCTTTAATAAGTTCGTTTGAATAATACCGACTCAACAATTAATCGCAGTAAACGATTATCACTATATGATTTGAATAATTTATTCCAATAACGAAGGTAATAACTCTGAACGAGTTTTCGGTGAAACAATGCGAAGCCAACAAGACGTACGTATAATAGTCACTATATTAAATGCCTAATTATTATTATGTAGTATGCAGTTAACATTGATTAAAAATAACGAATAACATATTACCGTTAATCACACTGAGGTAATACATTGGTATTCCACTGATTGCTGGTTCATTAATGCTGAACACAATTTTATTCATTAATCCTGTTCCTTAATTTTTCTATAAATAAGACTTGTTCACGAGACTCCAACAATTATTTCGCGTGCACTCGAATATTGGTATTGCGATGAATCTTTTCCCTCCGGAATTATACATAGTTTTCAGGATTGATTGAAGAAAGTAATTAACGTTAAACTTGTACGCTCGCATGGAAACGGGGCTGCAAACGTATGCGAGCATTGAGGGTCATGCAATTAACGGCGGCGACCAATCAGTTGCATAAGACTCGCCACTCCTCGCGATATAACGGGTGCAATAAAACAAATTTTCCAATCGATCGACGAGTCCTTTCAACTCCACTCATCGGAATCGTAGTTTCCTATCTCTCCTCATTCGAATAAGTGCAATTACGTCGACTCCATTTCCGAACTATCGCGCTCGCAAAATTCTTTATCACTTATAACCGTTTACTTTCACAAATCAAAACATAATCCGTCGAGCAGCAATTCTCGCGGAGATTCGAGACACGCTCTCGGAACGCGAGAATAATTAAATGTCAGCGTTACTTAACGCTTTCGATGCCAATCGAAATAATTACTGGCACCGGTGATTACGCGCCGCGCGAGTCACATGCTGCGTTTCGTAATCCGAATTACACGGTAACCAGCTGTCCATTTAACTCTCTAATGAGGAGGATCCGATCGTCGAACGCTGCTGGGAATAAACCTTTCGCTCCTCCGCGAGCCGTCTAATCGTTTCGCCACCTTTGCCACGTTTATTCGCAGCCCCCTCGCCCCACGGTCCTGCTTTCCATTCGTTCACTCTTTCAACCGCCTTGGAACGTGCTCCATTCTCATTTCCTCCGCCACCGCGCATCGAGTCCCCTCTCTCTTTTATAATTTCCTTCCCTCAACCCGAGCCGAGCGAGATCCTATAAGTCGCAATAGAAGAGTCTATTACGAAGAGGATCACTTCTGTAATTTGAAAACTCGTTTGATAAGCTACCTCGGCTTCCTGCGCTTTCCCCGGTCCAATCCCCCCCCCCTCCTCCCCAGCCGTCTTCCCCGCCCGCACATCCATCCCGCCACCTACGCTCGAATCGCTGGCAATTCCACGGCAATCTATCGTCTGGAAGCCCCGGTTCCTTTCGACGAACGGCCACTCGCTGCTTCAAGGTTGAACCCGGACCCTGGCCCGTAGGTACCTACCCGATATAAACTGTAATTCCTCCGGACTGTAACGACTGTAACTGAACTCGTCGAATCGATCTTCCCGCGCTGCGCCGGTTGGTACCCTAGGCCTTTTCAGCTCCGAGAGCCTCGCCGACCGTTTACTGACCCTCGCTCAACGGCGTAACGTGCAATTACGGAACGTCGGGCATCGTTCCGTCGCTTTTGTATTCGAGAATTTCTTTGGATTTGTAGCTCCGAAGAGCATTGGATACTTCGGGAGATAGCGGAGGATTCTAGTCGGGTACGAGGTATCTGAAATTTGATCGGAAGTTGCGTGCAGACTTACGTTGATCACTTCACGGGATAATTAAAAATTAGTATCTACATAAAACGAAATGGAATTCGGAATGGCAATTTAGTTCCAGCGTTATCTACGATTCTTCGGAACTCTTAATTTTCGAGGTATAATATTTCCTGATTTTACGAGCCGCACCGTCGCGAGATACATGACTCCCGCGAAGGATGCGCAGTCAACTTACGACGATCCGATCTGGCGAACGTGTTCGTCGCGAATTCCGGGGCGGTTCGTTCGCGCGATTCGATGTTTGCCTAAATCACCGCGGAAACTCGGCGTTGAACTTGGCGACGGGCTCGGGCTCGAAAAGAGGCAAACTCTGCGGATCGCGTTGTTCTTAGGAATCAATTATTTAAATTGTCCCCGGGACGAGGGCGCGAGCGTAATAAATTAAACGTCGCCACACCCAGTGGGACGTCCTGCGGAGGCATCATCGGATGCTGAGGGGATCGTCGAGCACCGATAGCGGTGATCGACATTCCACGCCGCGATCCGGCCGGCCGTCTAATCTCGGTCACCGGCGACCACCGTTGTTCATTTCCCTGCAATTTCGATTTCACGACCGAGTCAATTTTGCCTCCCCTCCCCCGGCGACGCTGCCTTTCCCGGTCTGTTTCGCAGAACGAAAACGCGAATAAATACGTGCACGCCCGGTGCCCTTTGTGTTTGTTTATCTCTGTGTACCGATGCGTTCGCTCGAAAGGGGAAAGGACACTGTGACGAAGGGAGACCGAGCGAACGAGCGAACTCGTTTCACGCTCGCGCGAACATTATTGAGAGAGCGGTTTAGAGACTTCGCTTCCGGGACACGATACCCTTCCCCCTTCTATTTTCGTCCTGATCTTCGTGTCTTTTTTTATTTTTCGTTGCGTCCACCACTGGAACGTTCGATTTTTCACTTACGAAAGGATTAATTCGCGAAAACATTGGGGCGCGTTTTTTATTCCGACGCGGCGAGAACATGGACATCGGATTGATATGTTGATCGATTCGCGTCTGTCGCGTTCATGAAATTGTCGAGCGTTTCATGGTGGCTTTAAGAGAATCAAATGGGAGTTGTGTATGAGATAACTGGCGCGAGATTTTGAATGATTTGTGTTATGTTATTTCTTTAGTGGATTACGGATTACGAAAATTCTAATCTGGAAGGAGTTGTTTATATTACGATGATTGGAATAAGTATTGTTCTATTTAGGGATCTTTTATGTATCCTGTGATCTCATTGAAAGTAATGTCGACAGTTTAAGTTGTAATTTTAAGCGAACCAAAAATGCAGTATTTCAACTCTTATGTAAGATACGGATAAGTGATTGCGTATGAATATATCTTGGAAAAACGCAAATCTGTGTACCTGATCTGCAAACAATGGTTGAGTGAAGACGTAAATATCTATCTCTCAATCTCGGCGCGTTAACCTACTCTCTCTTTCCTTGCTATCTTTCCCTTTACCACGTTATTTCCCAATCCTTCCTCGCTTATTAATACCGACTCATTTATCCATATTTATATTCTGTTCCTCTTGGCTCCATTCTAATCTCCCTCCTGCCATCTCCCACTTTTTGCTCTTTTGCCCAACGTTCGCAGTCATTCCTCACCATTACATTTGCTAATATTGCGAGACGAATGTGAATATTGTACAAAGTGACTGGGAGAGACAAGGCTGTATAAGGCCAGGAATGTTTTAATGAAACGATGAGAATTTGTGTAAGCTATCGTGGTTATATTGCTTCATTTACTTTACCTAGTGTCTTTGGAAGATGGAAATTAAATTCCGTGGAATACTTCAGAAATGTCACAAATCGCATTAATTTTAACGCCGTGACATTCTTCTGTACTCTACTTTAGTCCAACATCTCTGTGTACAGTCGTTCATTGCTGGATTCGACTTCAATCCACGTTCCATTAAAATTAATCCTCGTTTATCGTGAACCTCTAAAATGGCCATATAAACACGCCATAAATTGTTCGTTGCACCAATTAAAATTCTGCTGGGGATCCAGATTCAATTTCACAATAATAATACAACATGAAATTTACGGAAACTACCCTTGCATGCTCACAATTCTACGACAAATTTACAAGATACCAGAACAGTATTACCATTACAAGCATTACCGAATAATTTCATTATCTTTCCTTTGTCGATCTATACGTACAGTACAAGCAACACCAAAAGCGTTGCCGCTTATTTCGGCCACCCCTCCTCTCATAATCAGAAGCTTTCACGCTCCGTCCAAGAATGCCAAAACATTTCCCGAAATTAGTCAGAATCTCGTGACAGAGAGAACGATCCCGATTATCCAATTAAAACAATTCTCCTGCGTAATTCGAATTCCGGAGAACAAACGTCGTCGCCCGGCGAGCGTCAAGCATCAAGTCGTCACCGTCGAACCGACGAAGAGACGGTCCGAGCGAAGAGGTGAAATCCCCTAAGAGAAAATCCGCGTTTGCCCCGGAACGGGCACCGCCGACGGATGCAACGTCAGATTCAAGATAATCCTGTTCGTTAAATAACGACGTCTATTTATTCGTCGCCACGCGGGGGCGTTAGCGAGCCTCGTGAATCACTCTAATTAGCGTGTTCGGCGGATACAATTCGAGAGACGAAGCTGACGTGCCGTAACTAACGGGCCGTTCCCTTCGTCAATTATCCAGGACTTAATTCGTGGCGTGACTCTGCTTCTCCTCGTCCCCGTCGCGCCGCGCACTGAGAGGAGCCAGGAAGGACGATCAGAAACGAAAATCATCGGAGCGGTTACCTCGGACCGGGTCGCGTCGGTCCTCGTGTTGCAGGTAACGCGGAAGTTTGCCACGGAAAAGGAAGGGCGGGCCTTGGGTTGCCGTACCAACGCCATTTTCGGAATGCCTCTCGTCTACGGAAGCTGTCGCGCCAATAAATCAAGAGACATCTGCGACTTCTGAGACACCTTACTGCGAGGAACGGCGTCACGTACGGAACCTCCTCTTTTGCTTCATTCTAGCCCCCAACGTCCGCTACCCTTTTCCGTTCACACACCCTTTCTTACCACCACTTTTCCTTCCTACTGCCTTTTCAACTCCTGCCCCTTCCTTTTACCTCGACTGGCTTCCTTCGACCCAGACCCTGCCTCGATTTCCTAGTTCTCGTTTCTAGCTGACGATTCTAACCATCCTCTTCGCTCTATTTCTTCCCCCACACGCTCTTTCTCTATCCCCGTCCCGTAGGCAGCTTTCCTATTCCAAGCTTCTACCTCGGTCGAAACTAATATTATAGCTTCCCCTTTGGCCAGCGTACTTTCACGAGAGGCGAACCCGTCGAATACTGCTACCCGCTGGAACTGTAACTGGAGCGAGATAGGGGTAAGAAGTTTCAAGAGGGAAGCTTCTGATATGCTTCAAGTATGTGATTGGTGACCTAGAATCCGAGGGATGGTTTTTTTCCGACGGAATTTTTCTGTTTCCCTGTAATTTCTTGCGGCTGATGTCGAATGATTGATCGATCGTTTTCTTTCGCGAGTGGAAGGTGACTCTTCGAGTGTCTCCGAGGAAGAGATATTAATTGTGAATAAGGAAATAGGTATTTCCTTCACACATATCGAGTAGAACGGTAGAAGCTTGAAGTTAACACTTTGCACTCCTGATTTGATGCAGGAAAATTATAAAGTCTTACGTGTAATATTAACCTTTTCATAATACATCAGTACCTGAAATATTCAAATCAAATTACTTTGTTCTTAATTGACGCACGTTTTCTCGTTAGTTAGTTTCAAATTTTCAGTTTCAAAGCATCGGACAACGTTGAATGTTTCCAGTGGAAAATGTTCGAGCGCAAAGGATTAAAATCAGTATACAAACACATGTAGCCATGAAGGCGAATCGAACCGAGGAAAAACAAAAATGCAAATTAACTTCGCGTCGATATTTCAAGAAAAACAGCACTTCAGAGTCTCTCCACCGGACAAAGGGTTAATCCAGCCAGTCTTTAGCAGAACTCTCGAACCCTCGATCCAGCGATCCGATCGCTTAACGTCCTTCCGCCCATCGTGTCAGCGAAACTGGGTCGTCGATATTTTTCATTCGATCCTACGGATTCGTGTACGTGTCATTGATGCGCGTTGATCGCGCCGTCAGAGTAAACCAACGAAACTTTCGAAGTGGCGAAGGTTGCGTTACACTTATGAATATTGGTGGAAAGTTCTAATAAAGCCACTTGTTCTTTCCAGTAGTGCGACTGGCTAACTTGGATGAGCGAGGAACACGTTGTTCAATCTCCTATGCACGGTGTACAACGAGTTTAGATTGAAACTGTCTGGCCAATCGTCGCTTTATATCGATAAAACGCGAGGCGCACGGCAATCTTGCCGTGCACCATATATCCGTCACTAATGATCAATTTACCTTACCGGCTATAGCCGGGAGACGAATTTGACTCGGGAACTCTGCGGAACAGGGACGACGGGTGAGGGCATGGAGGCCGGGGAAATTGAAATCGTTTAATCCGAAGTATATTCTCATCCGGTCCTCCCCGTACGTCTTGTAGCTATCTCCGCTCGTTTCCCTCAACTCTGAACCGTCGAAGTTCGCAGCGACGAGCGCCGCGTCTTCCGCTCGAGCGTCTAGGCGACGCAGGTTCCTCCCACGCACAGCTTCCGCGGTAAATTTTGCATTATACTTAACGAAACTTCCAACACTTTTATCGGCGGGACGAGCGGTAACGCCGGCCGGTAACTAATTCAGAATCAGCCAGATCGTTCTGATTAAAGGAACCGCGCCCGCCTACCTGCCCGTTTCACTCGAAGAAACGCTGTCGTTCTCTCGTTATTGCAATTAAATCGTTCGCGGGAACGAGCTCCGGAACGGAGAATTTAGCGACATTTTGGTATTACCTTTGACCCGAATGACGAATAATATTTCCGTCGAGGAGCACTGAAGTATGATTGCTTGGAAGTAATATGCTCGGAATTTGAAAAGTATTACTTCCCAATTTGTGAGAAATTTTGATTAGTTTCTCTTCTGCATTGAGTATTATCGTTTTTAATATATTGTGAGTTCATCGCAAAGGGAATTTTAAATAACGTCTTCGGGGCAATCGTCGCAAAAAATAAATTTTTTGTGATAAAAATTGTTATCTGTGAATGTCTAACTTTCCTCAATTCCTAGGTCAATGGATATTGAAGGAGCAGCATAAATTTAGTAAGTGTCAATTTATGAAGCAGTTAATTTTTCAGCAGAATGTCTTCAGCCCGAATAATCGGTCGTTAAATTCGAGGAATAGGGAAGAGGAGTTCACTAGTCCCAGAGACTCGAATTTAATTTAAAAAAGTTTAATCTAAGCGTAATCCGTCACTTCGACATTTGACTGACGATTTATTCGATTTATAAATACGTTTGGAGTTTAAAACAGGATATTAAATATTTTTAAATATTTAATTGCAGAAAATATAATACCCAGTCCGTTATAGAAGTTTTAAATTATTATTGAATAATGCTATTATTAAATGGTTGCAATTAAGGCGGTCTAGGAGGGGTCTATGATGTGTGTAATTAAAAAAGATTAGGAAAGAGGGAGCGAGGCGTTTCGTCCGGAGTCTACCAGTCGACTTGTCAGTTAGGCATTCTTTTTTCATTCAAATAAGTTTTATTCACAATAACAATGAATTTTTGCAGAAAATATAGATAGCAATATATTCTTATGCGACAATTTGGACCACATTTTTCCAGTCTTCTGTAATCCCTATCTCCAGATTAATCTACCAATTATATATATGTGATAATAATACATAACTATTATAATATGTTTTACTTAGCCTTATTTGTTCGAGACTTAATGGACTTAGTATATACAATTTTATGGAAAGGGACTAGTAACGGGAAAGACCTACCACGGCGTGTTGGCCTTCTAGTCCTCTAGACCTCTAGGTCTGCGGCCACACAATACTATCTTTAGATAGATCATTGACTTTTAGTCTAATTCATTTGAGGGTAGTACATGCAAAATGTGAAATCTATTTTCAACAACCTGATTTCTATTGATCACTGCAGTATTTGCAGTATATATATATTTAAAATTCATAAAAAGTATTTGTTTAAGAAACGATAAAATGTTTCCCATGGGAACGGTTTCACATGAAATCTGATAATACATTTAAGCGTAATTCTGAATAATACATTGACGAATAATAACAAAATTTAATAACAATCACGGGACGAGATTCATGCGGCCTCATCAATTTATTA
The DNA here is from genome assembly GCF_051020985.1 of Nomia melanderi. Taxonomy (NCBI): domain Eukaryota; kingdom Metazoa; phylum Arthropoda; class Insecta; order Hymenoptera; family Halictidae; genus Nomia; species Nomia melanderi. The sequence goes on along the minus strand of NC_135004.1, from coordinate 3,193,808 downwards.
TCAAATAGCCTTAAGTTAATTATGAATTTGAATAACGTCCTCCTAGTAAATATAAAATGAATATAATTCGCTGTCGATATAAAATGTAAAATTAAATCATCGGTTGCCAATACGTCAATCCTGCGTGCGTTTAATTAAAACTCAGTCCAAATTTTACGTCACCATGTATATATATATATATGTATATATATCGCACCTATTATCTCTAATATTTAAACCTTTAGCAAACACTTCCTACACATACACAATTCACGAGCTTCGGATCTATCGCTAGGTAAATCTTGTTTTCATCCGATCATCTACAATTAATATCATTCCCCTGTTCGTGATAAACACTTCTCACCTGTAATTACATGCGTATATCCAGCGTACCATATTGCGTATCAGAATTATGACACGAAATGCAATAAAACGAAGCGTAAACGAAAGTTTAAATTACGACGTATACGAGGTAAGAGTTCAATCAAAAGCGCAACGACGAAATGACAGATGCGACAAGGAGGAAGATTATACCGGCGGGAACGGTATGCATCCAGGGAAATGTCGAAAATCGTCGTCAATGCTCACGAATCGCGGAAGACAGTATTGTACGGGTCGTATCTTCCGGTTAAAGCGGATTTGCCGGGACGGGGGAGGGGTTCTTTATACCGAGGAGCCGAGGTTACGACTGGCAATTAACGGAATGTTCTGTAATACGAGTGTAAACAGTCCGACGTTTCGGGTGTAACGCCACCGGAAATATAGACGGTGACCGCCGTGTGCGTGTTTCCCTCTTCAATTCCGCATCGGTCCGCGGATACACGGCATCAGCCCAGTAAATGTCGGTCAGACCCACACGGATACCGCGCGCAACCCCACGACCTGTGCAGATTTTACGAGTTACGGCGGTCGAAAACTTAACCGGCTCGCAGCACGCGTATACTGTACCGGAACTTTCATTCATGTCACTTCGCGAATCCCACTTGCCGCGTGTTAACTTGTCATTTGACCGATTCGACGAAATCAATGCCGATTGGATCTTGTTTTTTTTCTATTTCCTGAGTAGGGCCAGTGTTCAGCTGCTGGGACTAATCTGACTGAAGACACGATACAGATGTAACCCGAATAATACGATGCAGATGACTCTCTGAGTGTTTGTGGAGATATATTTATTAATTCTGATCAGACTTTTCCTTTTTCTCCTTTTTGGAGGTTCAACTTGGATTAGCTCAATTAACAGTTTGGTATAGATGACGCAGTTTAAGTAATGCAGTATAAGTAGATTTATAAGCGTTTGTAACAAAAAAAAAACACGTTCGAAAAAACATGTGATCAGACGATCGGTTTATCGATACACTCGTGTCCGCGAAAAAACGCCAATTAGTGTTAAGGAATCGTCGCTAGACCTCGTCGCCTCCAAAGGCACGACTTCTTTCATTTTCCCAGCGAAATTGGATCGCCCAGGGATCGAGGACGACGGGGGAATTCGCCGTGTTCGCGATACCAGCGCGTCAGCTATCGGAAATAAGATATCGATTAGCGTCGCGAAATTGCGCCCCGCGACGAGGAAATGAGCCTCGATCGATGTTCGATATCCACTCGTGTCACGGTCGATGGATGGTACCGTTTCGGCTTCAGCGTGAATACCGGCTTCACGCTTAAGTGTGTGCACACTGAGAGTTTCGTGGAGATTTTATGCTCAGAAGATTGACGTCGCGACACGGTCACCTTTGATCTGGAGCAGATCTATCGCGGAATATGAAATCGATGTCTGGCGCACGTTACACCGGTGTGTTACACCGGCATCGCTCTGCTAGGGCCCTAGGCTTCATATTTTATATTTTAGCTTTTATACCTTATATTTTAGCTTTTATATTTCGGTTAACGCTGTGGAGCGTGGAACACGCGTACCAGTAACAGCGTTTTATCCGTTTTAAATTTGAAAATGCGCTGACGCGCGAAAGCTTTACACGCGAATCGTAACCCTTTTAATTAAAAATTCTGTTAGCAAAATTTCGTTATTTCTCTATCTCTTTCGGTGGTGAACGACTTCATAATCTTGTTCTCACAGAAGATTCCAAAAAACTGTATTTCCGTGCCGCGGCACGGAGGATCGAACGCGGAAGGCAGTTTCCACGTTTGATCTCTTTTTCAGTAAGTAGCGGCGGAACGTCGCGTGTCCCATTCACACGTATGTCGTTATATAAGGAGAATCGCGGAATAAAACGATGGGCGCGAGGTAACATCCGATCAGCAGAATAGAAAGGACGGGGCACGTCTGAGGCATCGTAAGTCAATTTCACAAGGATCCCCCGGAACCTGCAATAAATCGGTTCTATCGAGAGAGCCGGTCATATCGGATATAGCGAGCTGGATCGTCAACCAAGGTATACGATATGAAAAATCAATTGCCAACTTTTCGAGCGTCTTCTGTGGCCGAACAGTTCTTACCAGTGTCACGGGACCGTACGAATAAATATAACAATGTAAAACTCGTGATAAGGGAAACTGACATCTAACCACGCTAGAACGATACTCGAACAATAGGGGAACGATAAGAGAATGATACTGGAACGAAACTAGAATGATAATAAAACGAATGATAATAAAGTCGGAAGAATGATAGAAAGGAATTGTTTAGATCCACGAAAAATCGATAATACAAGAATGTTAGGATTATACTACGACGAAACGAATATGACACTAGAATAATATTACAACGATACTAGAACTATACCTGGACGAACAAATGCAACACTAGAAAAATATTAGGAGGATGCTAGAAATACTCTAAGATGAAAAAAGAATGATGCTAGAATAATATTAGAACGATACTAAAACTATACCAGCACGAAAGTGGAACTATATCAGAACGAAACAACAACGATACCAGAACCACACTAAAAAACGAAAGTGAGTTACGCATCCCAACGACTTGCGCTTCGACGCGTTCTAAAACATGGTCGACTTTATATTCATGCGTGAAGCTCGCGGGCCTACCTGCTCGCTCAACCGAGTCTCGTATCCTTCTGCTTCTTTTTTTCTTTATCGTCGCATCGACGATTTCATTCTGACCCTGGCGACGATACCGCGCGCACGCCCGATTCGCCGTCCCGCGTTTCATTGCCGCGTTACAGCGTTCTTTTGTCGCCGCGGGCTCGCAATTTGTCCCCAGAAACACTTTGACGATGTCGCGCGAACGGAAATAAAAGTATACGCGTGAGCGTTGGACAGTTTTATACGACGTTCGTATCGGAAACATAAAGAGGGAACAACGGGCGTGCATTCTATCAATATCGGCGGCGGGCCGCGCTGATTCTTCGGTGTCGGAGGGAACACTTTCCGAAATTCGATTCAGTAGACGCTCTTTGTTTCAAGATTTTTCGCTTCCTCAATATTTAGGAAACATTTAAATAGAGAGGAATTCTATGATTCCAATATTCCTGAGTTTACAGACTTTCAACAGTAAACCTTCTCTTCACTGCGATATATCGAAAAATGTCTTTTTCTCATGTTATGACTTTCCAGTGAATTGAAGATTTTTCTACCAAATACCAGGATTTCTCTATTCCTTAACCCCTTGCCCTATGATTTCTTTCTAAACTGAGATCGATCTTACTACATACTTTGTTGTTAAGAATTCATTGAAAATAGGAAAAAATCCCAATCTTATTCCATGTCAACATATGCTCTACTGTATAATCACTGATAACAGAGGTGTAATACGTAATTTGCATTCAAACAAATTGAATAATATTTATGTATATTATTAACCACGAGTTTGACACGATATTGTAGAGCAAGGGATTAAATTACATAATAATTCACCACAATAAATCTTCTACGGATTCTCCAATCAGTCCACCTAATGCTTAAATCCAATTTTCCGAAACAACATATATCAACGATTGCTTCCGCAGTTGGCGTACGATTCCCGAACCGTCAAATGTAAGTACGAGTGAAGAGTCTGCCCCAGTGCACGCGCCAATAAAAAGCCACTTCACGGATGCAAATGCTCGGGGGCCAGCAGGACGGAGATCAAAGGGGAAATTCGTGCGCGTAGATTTCGGGACCGTTTGTCCGGGGTTATTGTGCGAGTGGACATGGCTAATCTCTTAATGCCCCGGGGGTAGTTGTAGCTACCCTTGTGCTCGCCCTTCTTGGACCACCTTCCCCCCTCTTCATCGCTGACTCGACCTCGTCACGCGTTATTAAATTATTGGCGCGCGCGTCCTTCGTCACCGGTAATATCAAATGCTTTCGGAATTATATGAATATTAATGGAGGCGTTAAGCGTCGGGGACATGGGGACCCGAGCTGATCCTGCAGGATTACTCGAAACATCGGCACACGCTCGAGAAAAGGGGACTACTGCATTTCCTCTGATAGCTCGCTCTTCTTTCTTCTCCGTCCCTTTTTCTCTATGCTTTTCGTTCATTCGCCGTTCTCTGCGCCCCTTTCTCCAGTTGCTTTCTCACCCCGAGTGAGCTGGCTGCGCGGCCACTCACGCGGACAAAAATCCCGCGCGCCGGACTGAAAAAGGAATGAGCCGAGCTCCCGTAATAATCCCACTGCCGAAAACAAGGGTAAGGTAAAGCCGCGCGGACTGGAAACGAACATTTCAATTTACTTAATGGACGTCGAAAAACTCATATCTGAGGAACGGGTATCCTGGATCGTAACAGTTCATGATTAATAAGGATTCCATGAGAGAATTATGGATGCGAGATCATCGGCACAGAATTTATGATCAGATTTCGTTGTATTTCTTTCTCGTCTTCGGATGGGTTTGTTTTATTCATGTGCAGAATGAAAGCTGCTCGTGGGATACTGATTTTATAATAGTTCGGAGGTGTGTGAACGACTTGTGACGCGCGTTACCATGCTTTATAAGTCTAGATATGTTTTATAAGCTTGTGGTTATGGTTGAAGCGTGTAAGCTGAGTAAACTTGTGATCCTTCCGAAGTAGGGTTAATATTCAGTTGATCCCCACTTTTACCAAATTATTGTCCATATCCGGAAGAGTGGAGGGAAAGTGGGCTCGCGTCGAGTATCTTCCCCCCGACAGAACCTCTACACACCGAAGGTACGCGAGGAAGTATATGAAAAACGTAAATTGAACACGCGAAATTGTGGAACATTTAATTACAATTAATCAATTTCGCCTCAAGTTTTACTTGTTGAGTCCGCGAAGCGAGATTCATCGTTGAATCCACCCGAAGAGTTCGATGAATTTTGACTTCCAATGTTGCATAGTGAAATCTCTTTTTAGAAGGACCATTCAACCGAATTGCTGGAGTTTATTTAACCAGTTGGGTGATGTTCAAAAACAGGTATGCTTTTCGACTGACCATGTGGTTAGTAATGGCCGATTGTCGTCGATAACATCGTCGGTTTATCAAAAAAAAATAATATCCCGTTCAAACCAACCGAGAAACGGGTAGGTATATCTCTGCAATTGCTTATAACTTATTTCATGACTAATCCAATAACAGGCGCTTCATAATTAATAACTTCCGCGAAGGAAATGAAATTAAATATTCATCGCAGACATGCATTCACTGCAGGAGTAATATATTCATAAGCACGAAATAGTATTTCCCTTTGATTGATGCGAGCACGCCGAATATATTCATATTTATTAAAGTCTTCGCCGCGCGCCTGACTCAATATTATACCCTAAAAGGGTTAGAGCATTCCAGAATGGAGGGACGAGCGAAACGGCGCAACCGTAAGCACTTTCGTCGAGTCCTATTTAGAGATCCGCCGCTTTCCGTCGTCGCGACCCTCGAGCATTTCGTCTCGCAAACTTCGCTGGCGTATTCGAATAGCACGTTTTTGATTGCCCATAAACTTCTGCCACGGCTAGTAAAAAAACGAATCTATCGCGAGAAAACGAAACATTGAAAAATTTGCGTCTCGCTATCGCTGCTTCTCTTTTGTTTGTCGCAGTCCAACGTTCGCCTAGTGCAAATTTGAAAATGTCACGGTTCGCGTAATATGTATTTTCTCGCGATATGTAGCTGCGAAAGGTATTCCGCCGTGATGCCGAACGCACGCTTCCTCGATGAAAAAAAAGAGTTTGAAAAACGAGAAACTGCGACATCGATAAATGATTAACGCGGTGCTACGATGTCGCGCTCGCGACCACCGATCCACCGCACGCATAAATTAACCGTTCCATCGGGCTTTCAGTTTTTTCTCGGTCGAATTCGTCCGGCGAAACTAGCGACTCGCGATAATCGAATTATGGACGAATATCTGGCTCATGGTAAATATGTACGCGCTGCAAATCGGTTTAATCGTTTACCATCAATCGGCCCCGGTGTCTTTCGTTCCGTGAAAAGAGCTGTCCCGGATCATCGTCGCGTTTCACAACCGAACGACGTTCGACTGGGAATTTGCATCCGCGGGATATTCAAATTCGGCAGTAACTTTATTATTCATTGCTGTAATGCCAAGTGAAACGAAAATCGTTTTTCTCTATCATCGATTTCATGTGAAATTCAATTCTGGAGGAAAAACTAACCTTGTAAACTTGTAGGCTTCTCGTATAAAGTGAAGATTTTTTTATCAGTCAAGTAGATCGCAATCAAAATTCTGTTTTCAATTAAGATAATAAACTTGTTACGTAGAGCAGTGAACACCTATTAGGCCAAATGATCGCTCAATGCGTGCCGCACCATGACGCGATCGTTTCATGCATGCAATTGTATTAAATGGCTTGTTCATTTCATCGTACTGAAATAAGAGCACTTTGCTGAGTATAAAAATTGCAGCGTTATTGCCGCAACAACGTTGCGAAACTTTAGAAGCGTTTCCTTCAAAATGAGGTTACTGAAACTGGGGGCACGCGTAACTCGGTTAATTTCAGTGCAATTTACTTCAAGTTTTTCGTGAAGTATACCATCGTCTGCAATTTTACGTACGAAAATTTCAATTGTATAATTTGCTTCTTTCCGTAACATTAAGGGGCGTCAATTTTTTTTATAATTTTTTCTGTTATCTCAGATAAGAGGATGCCGAGACCTTTTGTTTAACAGTTCTTCTCATAACTTTTTCAAGTATACGCGTCTAAAGAAATTTCTCCTTGGCAGCGAAACTTTCGCTAAAGACAATATAAAACTGCTTTACGTCAGTAGTGGGACATTTAGAACATAAATAATTCATATAAAAAGTGTACCCGCTAAGCACTCTCCTCCCATTGCATCCTCAAACGCCATTGCTTTTGCTCAAAGCTCAGCTACCGGTCAATCGCCGCGCGATTGCATTGTTGAACCGTACATTTCTCGAATCCTCGATTACCGTTGCTCGGCGAGTTAACAAATCAAACGGACGCAAAACGCGCAGTTAACCAACGTCCGCCACGGTTCTATCAATGCCGACGATCCGCTGCAATATGACTAATGAACGGAATCACTCGGGTGTCGGTCGGCCAGTTTCTACATCATTAAGTAGCGCTCTCCGGCCCGAAAATTCCAAGCAATCACGTTGAATCCCCGCAGCCTGGAGATGCAATTTAGCCACCGGGATTTCTTTCTCCGTCCCGGCCCTCTTCCCCCCACCGTCGCCCCCTATCATCTCCTTCCCGCCGAGACGAAACGCTAGTTCCGTTTCGTCTCGACTACGCGAGACATTTTCCCTCGTCGTCTATGCAAATTACCGTTGCAGAACGGTCGCGGAGTGAGAATACGAATCGTTATTAAACGAGCAAGCGAGGAGGGAAGAGATAGCGAGATAGAGAGAGAGAAAAAAATGCCCTAGTCATATACGTCGGGAGACACAAGGCTCGCGTCGTGCCGCGTCGAGTGACAAATAGACAACCGTAGGGTCGGTGTTATCGGCTGTTTTCTGGCTCGCGAAACATACCGGGCCCCTCATACGCCTAGCTTCTCCTCGTTGAACGATATGCGTTTTTTCTTAAGCGACGCGAAAATCGCTCGACCACGCCACGCGACGCTGTCTGCGTGAGAGCTTTGTTGCGCGATTGTTCGGGGTACAACGACCGTTTGATTAAAAAGAGATTCGTCGCGGTGAATCGTCGAACGCGAACGCCGCGCGCGCGGCTTTGTGCACCTCGTATTCGTCAGGATTACAGTCATATGCGGCGCGAGAACTCGGCAAACACGTCTGTCAAAACGCTTTTTTTCCCCACTTTTATTGAACGAGCCCGGCCGCATTGCAATTGGCGGCCAGGCTGCCGGTTCTCTCTCTCTCTTTCTCTCTTTTCCGATCTTCCCTCTTACTTGCTTTTCCTATCTCTTTCTCTGTTTCACTCTTCTTCGTGCTAGCAACTCTCCCGAGCCACCCCCGCGCGTAGTCGGTAAAGCTCGAAGCTCCAGCCTCAATCTCGGCTGTTCCATTCCTGCCACCGATCCGACCGAAACACATTCCGATTCCGTGGAGAGACGGGCAAATCGCCGCTCTTGAAAATTTAACGGTCTCGTAAAGCTTGGCCTCCCTCGCCCCGCAGAATCCACGGATCGGTGACCGCGACCCGACGCGTTCGGATGCGTTTATACTGTCCATTTGGATACGTGACACTTCAGTTCGGACGAACAGTCTTGTGGGTAATAAGATGTATGCATTGTTTGTCTATCATTTGATTGATAGCGAGACAGGACAGCAGGAGTTCGTTTGCCGGGTGTTAAAATTTTATGTTGCTGATTATGTGTAATTGGCTGTTAGTAAATTAGTAGCGAAAATTAGATGAAAATAGATGAAAATAATTGTACTCGCGTTTCCTAGCTCAGCCATTACATGATCTCCTAACTTTATTTATGTCTTGTCAGAACGTACATGAACGAGGCAACAAGTGGGAACCATTACGACCAGTCTTTCTCAATTCTCGAACGTTTGGTTGTCTCGTTGTTTTACTGTTCCATGTCGCGTTTATATTATAATGTATGAATAAGTGTTGGAAATAAGTACACTAAATGACAATAGAAACCTGCTGAATAAAATCCGTGGTGAATAATTCAATGGAATTTGATTTCATATAGTGAAACATTTCTTTGAACTTCGTTGAATAACGTGACCAGGTCTTTAGGTCAATCTAAAACTCAGTTTCCAGATGAAACCAGTAATTTACTATTTAAATCGTTATCAACAGTTTCTGATCATCTAATAGATCACTGTCTTATTTCATTTGTGGAAAATGACTTTTGTTGCGATGTGCGAGAAAATCATGCGTACAGACTGATCTAATGGCGGGCAGTCGAAATTTGCGATATGTTTACGAGTGATTCATCGCGATATTCGTCAACTATCGAAACAATCGTTGCGTTTCACCGGGTTGAACAATTTGAGAGTATTGAGGGGAAAAAATTTGTTTCGCGCGTCCGCGCACTTTCGCTCGATCGAGTGTCGGTAAACATTGATAGCGATGGGAATTTTGACAGCGAGGTCGCGGCCAGTTGAACTGGTTGAACGGCGATAATGCGGAATACGCGTAGGCTGATAGAAAAACGAGAAAAATGTACGAGACCGACATCAGTATTTATGGCGTCGCACGTTTGCGTCAAAATTTGCGAACAATATCGTGAATTGGCCACATTTCACAGCAGCATTGTTACTCTTACAATAAACCAACAATTGTCATTACCATCCGACCTAACATTAGTAACTGTAAACTACATTCCCATTTGAAACAATGAGACTTTTAACACCGCCAATAAATTCGCAATTTCATGTGTTCTAGTTCAACACGCACCGAAGATTAATTTTCAATGAATCCATCGACGCGGAACAAGATATCAGGTTCAATATTTCGAAACAATTAATCGCGAAATACGATACGAAGAGCATTACACAACAATCCGTGAAAAAGTCGCATTAATACTAACCTAACACCGTTTCCACCGCAAAAGGCGTATTTGTCGCAAAGTGAATACATAATACATACATCGAATCATGAGCAAATATCAATTCCAGGAAACTCATATGCGATTCACTGCACGTGTTCACAAACACCGCAGAACATACTCTCATCTTTTATCCATCACTGAAATAAAACATTCCTCGACGCGCCGGCGTGCACGCTGCGCGGCGGGTTGGTCAATTGCTCGGCGCGATTAACGATCTGCCTGTTCGCGTTAAGAGCCCAGTGGTTTCCGCGATTACATCGACACGATAGGGACACACGCCGTATTTATTTACACGATGTTTTTCTCTTGTTTCGAGTACCTCCGCGTTCCGCACGCCCGGCCCGATTCTTGACCGCGATGATCCCGGCGTGCGGCTCGACGGCCGGTGCAACGATGCAGTGGTGCACGGAGACGCGATACGCGCGCGAGATAACGGGCCGGTCTTGAAGCGATACAAGCCAAGAAAACTGTTGTCCATCCGCGGGTCACGTCACATCGCGTGCCCCTTCGTATAATGGATACGTCGGTGCCCAGCCGAGAGCGAGCGAGCAAAATTTTATTACATCCACGCGAAAACGAGTGTCCCTAACCGCGCTCCCCGATGCTTGTATCGCGTCGTGTAAACAACGCCACTCGGATAAAGCGAAACGATCGGTTAATCGATGATTCCGTCGTTACAAGCGAACATTCCATCGCGAAAGAATTCGATTCTTATCTGGCGAGATCGAGTCTTGAAGACTCTCCATTAATCTTTCTGATTAATAATATTGTAGTTGATGAATTGTGCAAGTTTTCATTTCGATTTCCATACTGACTAATCGAACATTCGAGTGTTTGAGTAGAGAAATAACCACAGAAGTGTATTTTGCAAAATAAAAGGTTGTGAAGTCTTAAAATTCGTGTCGATAGGCGACGTTTAACCCTGTTGCAATTGTCACTTTGCCAGTGTGTTTGGTGTGTTTGTTAAAATAGCAATAAATGTCAGTGAAAGTAACTACTTTCCTGTACCCTTCACTAATTTGGAAGTGTCCTCCAGAAGCGAGAACTTTGCAAATGAATCGCAATATGTTGAATAAACGCAGTGGTGCTGAAAAATATAAGAACGTCGTTGGGTCGGAAGAGACCCCGAAGGACGCCGGCAGAATTAAAGGAGGCGAATTACGAGGCGGCTCGGTACCGAGATCTCGAAACCAACCGAGTTCTAACGCGCTCGAGCGTTTCCCACGCGAGCGGAAAGTGGCGAGGAATGTTGCTGCTGGTGCAGCGCTACTGCGATACTCGAAACCAATTAGCGGTTACGCTCTCTTTCTACCCGTTTAGAGCTATCGATGCCCGAGGCTTTTTTTCTCGCCGTCTTTTTGCCTTCTTTTTTTCTTCTGGTTTCCTTCTTCGGCTCTTTTTTGGCTTTCCCGTTGCCTCCTAGTCGTTTCAATGTTTCGACAAAGGGGAACGACGTCGGGCACAGCGATAACGTATCCCGGGGCGAATGGGGCGGAAAGTCTCGGGAAATTGAGAGATTAAAATAAACCTTGCGATACACTGTGGCCCGTGCACCGCCGAGGAAACGGAAACGTGGCCAGATCTGGGTTAAGGGTCGCTGTGAAACCGTTCAGCCGATCGAACGCCATGGTATTGGAACTAGCTTCTAACGTTGGTCTCGTCTCGACGAAATTTTTATAAATCAATTGCGAACGATAAGCGTACAGACGAAACGCGACACGGAGAGGCATTTCGCTGTTAGCAGTCTTTAGCTGAATCCTAACGTTGGACCGATATCCGCGTTGATGACGATGAATATCAAACAACAGGGTAAATATTGTATGAAGGTGTTATAATCGAAAAAGATCGATTGCAAAACTGAATCTTTCGTAAAACGAGACGCGGATGATAAATCGAACTGTTCCCAGTAACACGATATTTATGGCGAATGGGAAATGTTGAGATAGGATTGGTGAAAATAAAGTGTTCTATGATGTAAATCGCAATTATTACAAATGCGAGTCATAATATCCGGGCGAGCACTCGAAACGCGAGTATCGATTTACCGACCGGTGTCGCTATTTAAAATGATAAACGAAAATCACGGCACACATAATATCAATTTACAGTTCTGGACAGGTAAATATAAATGGAGCGCGATGTATTAAATATCGGTGCACCCGTTGTCAGGCGCGCACCGCAGCGACAGTGCGCCGTCGGAGATAAAATCGCCGATTGATATACCCTCGTTATTCGATCTACTCTTTTCAATCACCTGTGGCACGCTCATAGTAATTCCGCATCTGTTCTCTATTAACAGAAACGAGGATCCCATTTTCGAAGTAACACCGTTGCCGCGAACAACGAGCACGGAACGACGCTGAAAACCGTTCGAAAATTGATTTCCATTCTTCTTTTTCTTTTTCAACGGGATACGTGTCCGGAATTCGCGAGCGACAAATCATTTTACAAGTCTGCAACGATCGCCCGATTAACAAGTGGGTACACCGTGCGAACGATTAATTGCCGGACGCGTCCCGTCGGCATTAATTAGCGTGAGCGAGCTTGATTACGAATCCTTGCACGCGTAGATTGGGTAAATATTTTCGATCGCGACGAATGAAATAACAATTCAATAAACTGTAGCCAGGGCTCGCTGAAAAATATTCAATTCACTGTACCCTCCCCCCCCCCCTCCCCCCAAACCTCGTCGAACGTCACAGGCGTGAGTAAATAGCCCGCCGTCGGCACACAATAAAGTATTACGTGCTGGCGGAGGTCACGAGAGGATGACGCATTTGTAATTTAAATAACGGCAACAATCGCAATATCGTGCGAGGTTCTGTTTCATTGGAAGCCTAGGCGTCAGTCGCCCAGCGCTTGGTCGGTGGGGCGCGAACGGCACGAGCCGGGCTAAATGAATCGTGACCTATCGCGATTAATTGCGATTCTTCAAATATTCGCCGGGTCCCGACAGAAAAATTGGCATCGGACGCTGATTAAAATCACCCGCGTCGGCGGAAGTAATCGAATCAATTTAGAACGCTTCGTTAGTATTTAAGCTCGCTCTATATTTCCTCGACTATGTAAATTATACCACGCCGATGCAGCTCACGCTTCGCTGCGGACGCGAATGCCGATATGCGCGTCACCCTTCGCCTTCCCTTCGGCCCGATTCGACTCGGCGATCGTAATTTCTCCGATCGTCGGACCCTTCGACGGAAAAAGACGCAAAAAAATGGAGCGGACGTGTTCGTCCGGATCTGCGCGCGTCCGTCGATCGACCGAGCCAGGATCGTTTTAAAAGATCGCGAGGGAGCATCTGATTTATCGGGCAGATTTAGCTTACGTGGAAATTGCTTGATAAGAGGTAACTAATAGCGCCTTCGCGACAGTTTCTCGATAATTATGGTCACACACAGCGAGGAAAGCTTAACGTTCGTTACCGGCGAACGCCGGGCTTAATGATTTTTCGCGGGAAAAAGGAACGACTCGGTCGTTACCACGGATGCCTCCGGTAAAAACATTAATGCCATCGGCGCGATGAGAATCACTACAGAAATATTATATCAGTTACTTCTTAGCCTTAACCCGTTGCCTTATGGTTTCTTCCGTGATACGATGTCGCCTAAGCTACGCTATCCTTAATCCGTTGAGGCTTTAGAGCGTTTTAATGCTTTTTTAAGTATCGAGGAATGACGGTGATCTGAAACGACTTATCAGGCGGTCGATACAGTTATATATTCATTTACTTTTTTCATGAGATTGATCATCAAACTTTATACACATATATTTAACAATTTTCCCGCAACAATCCGAAAATACGAATTACACTAAAAACGGAAAAGAAACTGGTACACTTTACAATTATCCGCTCGATAATTATTTGAAGTGAATCCCGAAGCAGTGAGAGGTAAAAAACTTTCGTTCCAATTTCGCGACGGACAAAATCGATACGGTCCTTTACAGATTCATTACGGGGACGGAAGACTTCGTCCCGCGTGGAGACTAAAATAAAACCGGGAGGTCAGTTAACGTCGATTCTTACTGAGGAATTCGCGATAATTGCAGTCGCGATAACTCGATATCGAGAAACTTGACCGTCCCTTGAATCCAAAGCGTAAGACCGAATGGAAACGCCTGATTTCCGTGTCCCGGATAGCGAAGATTCGTCGGGTAGCGGTTACAGGCCCGCAATTTTCGAAAGAGGACTGCAGAGACGGGTTTTCCACTTCTCACGTCCGCGTTTCGATACCTAGACCATGACAAGCGATGTTTCCATTGTGACAGCAGCCTGCTCGGTGCCACGGATCCAGGCAACATGCGTTTCGGGATTATTCTTAGGCACTGCGATAGTGAAAAGCACGAAGGGACGCGCCGGTGCGTCGTCGTTGCATTCTCCATGAGAGATTAGACTACGGTAGGACGCGGAGCGTTTCAGCGCAGTGCAGCTGCTCGCGCAACAACTTCCGCAGCGGTATGTCTAATGCGAAGACTCTGTACTTTCGAATCCACGTCGACGATTTATTTCCATTTGCCTGGTTTAATGGATCCCGCGGACGAGGTTATTCGGAAAAAGTGGTTGATAACGAGGGTCGGATTAATTTACGTTACGCGCGAGAGAAATACGCCTGTGTAACTTTTGGAACGAAACTAGCATAGGTTTTTAAGGCTCAACTTGCGAATGTAACATTACTGCTGGAACAGGATACAATTTTAGCGCAGTGAAATATTTTAATCCACGTTAAGTGAAAAAAGAAATATTACTTTTTATGTCTCTTCATAGATTGAAATCCCTCATCCGAGAAAAATTTTATGTAATTCGAATTCGGTTAGCTGTCAACGATTTTCATATATTTCTCCGATGAGACCTGGCTGCTGACGATTCCCATCATTTCCACAGTCGGGTTCTTTAATTATCCTACGATAAACCGAACCGTGGGATTCCGTAGGCGCGGCTCAGCCCCCGAACCCTCAAGCATTATCGAATACCGATAAATTTACGAATTATAACCACATTTTCGGGCCAGGTTCCGCCATAAAGGGCACTCCACCGTACTCGCGGCCGAGCCACGAACAACCAACTCGAAGTTGGTAAATTATTCATCGCAACTGCGCCAAGAGACCACGAATATCGCGGGATTCGAACCTACCGCGCTTGCACCATGATTTTAAATCTCATCAACCACGAAATGTATCGATTCGTTCCCTCTATTCCCCCCTCCCTGGTCCAAGAGCGTTGAATTCTTTCTCTAGAAATTCTAACAGCCACACAGCCAGTCAAAATTCGGTAAATTTTCCAGGCAGGATGATCGATGGAGGCCGGAGAAAAAAGAAAATAAAGAACCTGACCGAAAATTACGATCACCTGCAGCAGCACGGTCGATGAACCGCAGTTTAAAGCCAACTTTTCTGCCGGAACGATTCGAACGCGGATATCCTATCGCGAGAACGGTATTTCGTTTCGCGGCCAATCTCTAATGGCCGGATTCGATCGAACCGAACTCAAATTCGTTGGGCTGGCGCGGCTCTCTGTTCCTCGCGCTGCAAGGTGTAAGAGTGTACCGTTAGGTGACGACTCGACGTCTAGCAGAATGACACAGGGACAAGAGTGATCTTTCGTCGAGTGTTTCGTTTAATGATTCGATTGGCTACCTGTAATCGCATTGACGAATAGCAAATTAGCATCGAAAATGAAATAAAACAAATGGATATTAATCAATTAGATCCGCATTCCCTATCCTAGTCACTAAGTGATCTACATTGCGATGCATAACTATAGCACCGCCTCAATTTTTAGTTGTTTCAGAGTTTAAGTTAAAAGTGCAAAAAAATTAATTGTAGAAATTGAAAAAGTGTGGAAAAAATGAACTGTACACTGAATCACATTTAAATTACTTTCTTATACAAAATAATGTAATCGAAAATGTAACTTTCAACCGTTGCGTAACTATAGCACTGGCGTTGTAATTTACTAATTTCACTGACTTTAGTTTCACTACGCATCGTTTAACCTACATAATGAAATAACCGCGAAAATAAAAATTGAAATTAAGTATTTGCCACGGTAAATATAAGAATTTGTATCTTGGAAATGCCGCATGGTAAATATTTAACGGAAGAAGAGACAGGTAAAATTTTAGCCTTGAAGGAATTAGATTTAAGCATGCGCGAAATTGCTCGTAGGATGGTCACATAAAGTTGTTATAAACTTTGTACGTGGTGAAGCTGAGTACGGAAAGAAGAAATTGAGTCTACGTGCGGGACGAATAATTGTGAAAACAGCCAGCAACACATTAAAAAGTTGAAATCAAATTAAAAGAGAACTTAATCTTGATGTTTCACGGTGCGCTGTACATCGAGGTTTACAATAAAATCGTAACATCGTGAGACAAAAGTTAAAATCTGCGCCCAAACTTCTACCGCGCCATAAGATTGCAAGACTCGAATATGCTCGAGCAAACATGCATCGGAACTGGTATA